>NC_141541.1:36310000-36597500 GCF_021556685.1 Rattus norvegicus | reverse complement strand
CACCAATGGTATTCCAGACGAGCACTGAGCATGAAGGAGCCTGTTGTATCAACAACAGGCCTCCCTAGACAGTTTGTCCACCCGCTGTGCAGGTGCTTTCCCACTTAAGGAAGCGGCAGCTTTGCGAGGGAGAGCTTCAGGAGGCCACTTGGATTAGCCTGGGTTAGTGCGAAGTGAGGGCCTCCATTTAGGGCTGGGTGTGAAGCTTTTCATGTTCTTGACGTCCCCTAGCTCTCTCTGTCACACCCAGGGGGCCACCTCCCACCCTCTACCCGCGCCCCCATCCTGAAATAGCCACAGTTCAGCATGGAAGAAATGCATTCTGTTAATCCTTTGGGAGCTAGCGCACGCCCGCTACATTTGCCAGGGGTGGGCTTTGCCTTTCTTCTCCTTGAGAAATCTCCACTTAAACGACAACATCAGAGGAAGGCAATTGGGCTTGGAACTGGCTCCCTGCACTCAAGCTTCCAGCTCTGCCTCTCACTGGGCACACCCTGCCATGGTGCTTGAAGCGCCAAGATTAGGAGCATTTTTCTTTTTCAACATTGCTTCTGGCCTCCATGGGCAGCAGGCATGCACAGGCTGCGGCACATGTGCAGGCAAAACGTTTTTGCGCGTGGCGTGGGGGTGGGGTGGGGAGAGGGAGTGGGGGGAAGATGCAGCACTACCTTTGCTCCTGGACTTCCTGCAGGCATTGGATGAGTGAAATGCCTCAAATCTGCAGAGAGCAAAACATTTCACCCCTGAAATAACTTTTTCAAAAATCAGCACGTACTTCCTTAGATTTCCACACGAGAAGGCCAGAGAACAGAGTGGGAGAGACATGAGGGGCCCTACTGATCGCTAGACCCATATACCGACAGCTTGAGCTCGGGTGGCACCGGCTCCTTTGGTCCACTCTGTTGGTGGGTCCCACGGATTCTTCTCTGCTAGGAAAGACAAACTTTCTTTGGGCAAAGGCCTGCCTTCTTCGCCCTTTGTTTCTAGCGCGGCAGTTCTCAACCTTCCTAATGCCGCGACCCTTTAATATAGTTCCTTGTGTTGTGGTGCCCCCCTCCCCCCAGGCATACAATTATTTCCTTGCTACTTCATAGCTGTGATTTTGCTGCCTTTATGAATCACAATGAAATATCTGACAAGCAGGCCGTCTGATACTTGACTCCTAGAGGGGTCTCAACCCACAGGTTGAGAACCCCTGCTGTAGCACCTAGGCTGTCTTTTGGCACCTACAAGCGAAAATCCTAGACACCGTGGGGGAGGGGGGATCTCTGCTGTTTGTTTTGTAGTACCAGGGATCAAGGGAAGGGCTGGCCTTGGCTAGACAGGCACTCTCTCTCTGGGTTCTGTCCCCAGTCCTAACTGTGTGGACTTGAGCCTTGGTAAATTTGCCTGATGGTCTGTGTGGCCTTCTCTTTCTCACTGTGAACCATTTGTAGTTTCTCTTTCTGCCTTCCTCTGCTTCCTTTGTCCCTTTCCCAGGCCTTTACTCCTCTGGCCCTCCCCACAAATTCACTATTCATATGTTGCTCCCACTTTTTTAATTCTCCTTTTGGATCAAGTACTTGCAACACGCAGCTGGAGTTGCTGTCTGGAATGTTCTGCTTCAACTTTAGAATCCTTAATATTTAAGGCCTTATTTATAGACATTAAAGTGTCTGCTGGCTGTGGTGTGTGTGTGTGTGTGTGTGTGTGTGTGTGTGTGTGTGTTTAAATTCTCTAAGTTCATTTTGATTGTATTTCATCCTGAGGGATAATAGTTCATTTCAAGTTAATCTACAAGACTAAAGTGTAACCTATTTGGGTGTGTGTGTGGGGGCTGGGGTGGGGGAATAGGAACGAAACGGCAGCTGTTAAGTGGTGCATAGCAACTCTTCACAACAGCTTAAACATGAAAAAGAAATTGGAGTAATAGAATATGTTGGAATTTGATGAGGGTACCGAAAGCTGCGGGATGTGGGATTTGAACTTACATACTATGTATGTCTCAGACCAGAACTCTTGAACCTTTACCCCCAGAGTGCCCTAGAAGCAAGGCTGGCAGAGCTGTCAGTGGGGGTAGTTACTCGTGGAACTTCATACACTGTCTCCATATCTAGTCTACTCCTTTCTTCTTAAGTTAAACTTTCCATGGGAAAAGCAGCGTGGTTGATATCACCTTAATGTCCTATAAAGAATGACAGAACCCTTTAAAGCCTTTAGGGACAAGATACTTCAAGAAACAGAGAAAAATAAAGCCCTCCTCGCCTAATGTGTGTAACTGCAATTAAGCATGGTTTTATGAGCGAGTCTGGCCTTTGCTGACAGATTGTGGAATATTCCCTGGGAAATTCATGGCATTATTTAAGAGCACTAACCCACTTGGAAATAAAATTATTAGTGAGCTAATTTGCTGCTTTTAACTCAGAGGAAATTGTCTGGAGTTGCAGGGTTTAAAAAAAAACATTTATTCAAAAATCAAATTTTGAATAAGTTAATAAAGAACTTATAGTATAGGCTGGGCTTCTCTACTCAGAAAAACCTCAAGTCCAAAAGGCACAAAACTACAAAGTTCTTTTTTTTCGGAACTGGGGACCAAACCCAGGGCCTTGCGCTTGCTAGGCAAGCGCTCTACCATTGAGCTATATCCCCAACCCCAACTTCAAAGTTTTAAGAAGTGATGTGATGCCCAAGCACTCGAAGACTGTGGAATAGTTTATGGGGCTCGAGAACTAGCTCTGAGGTTAAGAGTACTTGTTCTTCTGGAAGACCTGAGTTTAGTTCCAGACACCCCATCAGGTGGCTTTAGCTGATGGTCATGTCAGATGTATCAGCTCCATGCCCACTTCTAGCCCCCAAAGCATCCATACTCATAATATGCAGGCAGATAGACCCCAAACACACACATACGTAATAAATATGACAATAATAATGGGTGTTAAGGTACTTTAGATTTTGGATTTTGGGGTTAGGGATGCTCAACTGGTAAATTCTATGAAAATGTTAAATTTGAAATACCTCTGGTCCCAAGCATTCTGGAGAAGGGACACGTAACCCAGGGCTACGTGAAAGACCTTAGTGAATTGAATCTAACTCCAAAACGATGGAGTGGCAGGACTCCAGATTAAAACAATAAAAAGTGAATGGTCTTTATTATTTCAACTAAAACTTACAAAAGTAAAAGTACCTGACCCCAGGCCAAACTGTACAGGAGTAGAGCATTAGCATCAAAGTCCTCCCATTACTCTCACGGGAGATGCAGGCAAATGGGTCTGAAGAGACCATGCCAATGCTACCTGACAGATCCTGTGTTGGGAGGTGTGTGCTGAGGGGCACTGGGACTTAGAGCAGTTGGGGAAGGCAGCCTGGAAGCCGAGCCTGTGGGGTGAATAGGGTGGTTGGAAGGAGTGCTCCAGGAGAGGCGGGAGTTTTCTAAACCCAGGCTCTTTTCTTTCTGAATGGGATAACCAATATAAATGAACACTTGTGGTGGGCAAGGCTCTTAATGCCTTTAGGGTAGTAAGTTTTTATTTTTTTATCATTAGTCTTTATATAGTGCCACAAATGTCCTATATTAAAAAATATGAGTAGACGTTTAGTGATAACATAGCTGCAAATATGTATTTCCAAGGTATGTTTGTGAACTTGTATTAATACTTGTGGGACAATGTGACCCAGTGAGTCAGGTGTGTGTTTGACTCCTTACTTAACTGCTATTTCAGGAATTTGAAACATCTTTTTTCTATTTTTTACATGGATGTCTTGGAGGGCCATGGTGTTATCTATGTATTTTGCTGAAACTACAGCTTTGTAGTTTACCAGGAGCAGAGAGGCTCACGGGACATATAGATTTAATTATAATTTTGTAATGAGCCTTAGAGCAGAGTTCTCAGCCTGTGGGTCACAACCCCCACAGATGTCACATATCAGATAATCCACGTGATGATTCACTGCAGTAGCAAAATTACAGTTACAAAGTAGAAATGAAAATAATTTTATGGTTGGGGTGACTTCAACATGAGGAACTGTATTAAAAGCTGGTAGCATCAAGAAGTTGAGAATCACTGCTCTAGAGTGACATGGATAGGTTATTTCTGTCTTAATCCTCCCATCTTATATGGAGGTATCAGCCTCATTTCCAACGACCTTGAGATTCTTACATGCCAACCAAGAAACAGAAAAACCCAAAATATGTGTCTATAGATTTGTAGGTGTTTCAAACAGAAGCTCAGTGAATGTTTTCTGATTTCAATTTGAGAATTCAAAAAATCCACAATTTATAACAAAAGAATTCGAATCCAAGTTGCAAGCTGGGATTAGGCCCAGTACTCAGGAGCAGAGACAGGCAGATCCTGAGTTCAAGGCCACCTAAGTCTATAAAGTGATTTCCAGAACAGCCAGGACTACACAGAGAAACCCTGTTTCATACGAAGCAAAACAAAGCAAAAACAAAATCCTAGTTGCAGCTGATGAATAAAAAATTCTGTATCATTGCTCTTTCCGTTGGAATTTGAGTAGTTTTGATTTTGAGTCACATAGCGTTTAAAAATGTGAGGAGTGCAGTTTAGAGCCATTGATAAGAGTTGAGTGTGAGTCGGTTCCCATAGGACTGATTCTATATACAGCCGTGTTTCCCAGCCATATTGTAGCTGTCTTTGTATAAGTACACTATACTATTGTATAGGAAACTACCCGACTGTGATGAGGTGAGTGCAGGGGTCTGTTTAGTCATGAGCTTGTTCTTTTATAACACAGTGGCTCAGAGAAAACGGTGTTCGCTACTTCATCTCCTTAAGCTACTATATAGGATTGTAATTCAAGTCCAGAGATACTGTCAAAGAGAGACGCATGGCCAGACTCATTACTCCATAATTTTAAAGAATATCATGATAGGTGGCTATATGATGACCTTGTCTGTCAGCCCATGTTCATCCACATTAGCCCAGGAGTGTTACATTGTATCTTTCCCATAACCCCAATGCCTGGTCACATTAGCCTAGCAGTGTTACATTGTATCTTTCCCCAGCTCTGTAAACTTTATAGAGCTGTAGTTCATGACTTATTATTTGGCCCAGAGTGTGCAAGAAGTGGGCAGGAAAAGGCTTTAGAATGTTTTCTGGATGGGAGAACCAGAGCCGAATAACAATGGATGAATAAAAATTAGCCAAGGAAATGAGATTATGAGGCAAAGCAGGAAGCATTCTGAGAAAAGAAAATACCACCAAAGGTGAAGTGACTTGAAGCAGCACATGCATTTGGGACTCTGGACAAATCCATGAAACTCAAAGTAAAGAGGCTGTGGTTGAAGGGGAGGGACCAGCTATGGGAACCTTCCTCGTGTAGACACTGGAGACTCACGGAATGGGAAAATTATGACTGGAGCTGTATTTGAGGAAAATCCTTTCTGGAAGATGGCCTTGACAAGGATAAGTGTGAAAGATGGGCGACCCCATTTTGGAGGCATTTGCAGGCTCTTACAAGAGATAAGAGATAAGGAGCCAGGGTAGCAACCAAACTCTAGCTCTTAACAAGAAGGAGAGAGATCTGGAGCTGGAGGAGAGCCAGCTAGAGAGTTAAAAAGAAAGTCAGTAAAGTGTCAGGGCCCAGCTGGCTAAAACTGATGATACCTCCCACCTGGTAGTTCAGGATTCAGCAGTGCCAGAGGCTTGTAAAGATAGCAAACCCGTGCTCTGGACTTAGAGATGTTACTTGAATCTAGCAATGGTGGCCGATGATAACAGTCTTAAGTCTTAATAGTATTAGCTCTACTTTATCATCCCCAGATTTTCCTACAGTTTCAGTGACGCTGCCTTTGTTCCCAACCATTCCAATGAAATGGCACGTAAAGGTCATCGGCAACCACAGGAAAAAGAGACACTTGTTAGAAACGGTACCAGTTAAGAAAACACAGTGCAGCATGACAGTCGAGCATCCTGCTTTTACTTAATAGGAAAATAGAGAATTTGAGGCTTCTGAAGAACATGAATGATGGGTGTCCAAGAGGCCAAGATCAAGATGGCAATAGAAGCGACTTCACTTATATTAAAGCTATTTCAGCCTTCAATAGTTTGATCCTGGCCCTTCCGCAGTGAAGAGGTGGTTGTATTGATTATAAACTGATGTAAGGCAGGTAGAGACAAAACAAGAAACACCTGCTGACTGTAGCCAGAAGTTTACACATAGTAGGTAATGCGAGTTTGGTGTTGACCCACATTGCTCAGGACACCTTGTATGTAAAGGTTTGCAACTATTATAATCATCATTTCAGGAACTAATGGCCCATTTCTAGCACATGGGATTGTCAGAACTTTTGTTTATTGATGAGCACATAGCAAATGGGCGGACGAGCCGTGCCTTCACACAGAAGCCTGTGAGCAAGTGTGAATCATTGCAGTGTGGGATGGTATGAGGCAACTGCTGCTGTACAGGGCTGAGCCTTGGCTCTGAGGCCTGGCTCTGGGTTGTGTTGCATCAGGAGACATCAGTGTGTGTTAGTAACAGCTCGTAGGTCTAGAGGGGCAGGCCTTGTTTGGCTCTCAATGTGACAAAGTGGGCAAAAGACACTCTGAGCATTTGTCTCTTTATATCTAAAAAAAAAAAAGGCATATTAATACCCACCCCGAGGGATTGCCATGGTGATTAAACGAGCAAGTGTGCATGCAGACCGTCAGGTGTGCCACATTAGTACCCACGAACACGATGCCCAACAGCTGCTTGAATGGCGTGTGAGTGAATGCGAAAACCAAGGGATGACTAGGCAGCCACTTATACTGGAATGTCACAACCTCTCCAGCTCCACAAAAGGGGCTCATGATGGCATTCTTTAATCTATCCACTTTATAGTGAAGGGAACGAGCTATTTATGAAGAACGCTTTTAGGAAATGAAATGTTTTGGGAGCCGAAGGAATATGCTCACTGAGTTTGTAGGCACCGAGATGGCGGTGGTGAGAGGGGTCAACTGGATGTTTAACTCCTTTTTCTCAGGCTCCTGGTATGTTCTCTATAAGAGAGACAGACCTGTCAGAGGACGGCTTGCTAATTAAATGCCTATCATGTGTAAGTCACCATAGTTCATCGGGAAGAACCAAAATAAATAGCAAACACGGGAACCCCCGCTTCAAGTCCTTGTCCTCAAGGGAAGGAAGGTTTACCAACAGGGATCCTAGGAAGGAGGATTAGGCTAAGGAAGAGCCAAACAGTAGCTGTCAGGGAGCTTCTCAGTGGAGAGGGCACTGCTGCAGAGATCCTTGGAAGGAGGTGCAGCATGTCTGTCAGTCGGGAGTTGAAGCAACCTTCCTCCTGTCCCGTTGCCATGCAGACTTCATGGTACAAATGGTTTGCTCAACCCCCTAGTTGCCTGGCTGCCTTGGTGTTAGTCATTTACTTCGAAGTCTCTTCTACGTCTCCCCTGTGGTGGAGGGAATACTAGCGGGAGCAGGAGGACAGTGTGGCAAGCTTCCCTTTCATTGTGGAAACCGGGGGTTCCTGTGCTGAATCGTATCAAAAGGTTTCTGTGAATCTATCTTGGATGCCACCGCAGGTCTACTCACAAGGACACTCCGGTTTCTCAGCCTTTGCTCTTGGACCATCCCAACATGTCCTACCACCTTTGGCCACAGCCCCCACTGAGCACTCTGGGAGAATTTCCCTGCTGGTTTGGATTGTGCCAGGTGCGCCAGGCTCTGCTTCCACACTGTGCGGCATTTTATGGTTACCATGTCGCTAGCCCACATTTCCTGCTGTGGATTGCAGGTGGACTTCCTGGAGCCTTGTTAAGAAAGCAGTAACCTAGTGGTCACCCTACTTCTTTGTTGATACAGTCGTTGGTCACCTCCGTGGTTATGGAGTTTGTGTCAAATGGAAACTTGTCCTTTCAGATGTGGAAATTTCCCAAGGGAGAAGAACTATTAAGACCCAAAGTCATACCTGCTGGCATGCAGGTTTTTTTGTTATGGTGTTGATTGCTCTGACGAATACAGTGACTCCAAGCAAACCCTGGGCAGCTTGGAGAGGGCTGTAGGGATGCCGCAGGGTGGCGAGATAAACAATGCACCATTCATTCATAGCACACAAGGGCAAGCCTGTCTGCAGAGCCAACCAAAATGGTGATGGATATAAATGTCACCCTACAGTCTTGCTTTAGGTGATTATAGCCAATTAAGAGGGTGACATAGAGAGCGAAAACACAGAAGGTGCCAGAGTTTCCCTTTTGACCCAAGAGAGAGAGCAAGCGTTTGCCACCTTCACAAGTGTACCTACAGATAAATGCCTGGATAACCTTTAGTTTGGCAACTGACCTTTGCAAGCCTCCCTCCCCCTCCCTTTTCTTCAAACCCCACCCATTCTGTTTCATAAAGGAGAGTGGTGCTTCATGCTCTGGGATAGTAATATGGCCTCAGTAAACCCAGTGTGAAATGCCTTTTCTTTTGAGTTTCAATGTTATTCCATGGTTTACTCCCAGGAGAGCAGAAGCATGTCCGTCTGGTGTGAGCAGTGAGAGGAGGGTCCCAACAGGTGCCACCACGCCACCAAGCTTCTGCTGGGGAGCCAGGCCAGGGCTGCAGCCTTGTTTTGATCTTTGCTTAGATGGAAGGCTGGAGTGGAACTCTCTCTCAGGCTGGTTGGGGCCTCTTTGATCTGCCTGTGTCTAATAGGCAGATCTCTCTTCTCTGTTTCCTCTAAGGACGAGAATAAACAGACAAGCCGAGGTTGTGGACAGCTGCATAAACAGTACAGTTTGGAAGTATGCAAAGAGTGTGTGGGTTTTATATACATTTGCGCACGGACCCTCTAGATCAGTCTTTTGGGTCCTTGGGATCATTGCGTGAGCTGAGGGGGATTTCTGTCTAATGCGGGGAAATCCAGGCCCTCTCATGATCTGGGCGGTTCCAGGACTCACAGCACTGGAGCAGCAGCACGTCACCTGCACTTGGATCATGTCCAGATGCTGCTGCTACAGAAGGCCCATGGTTGTCAATGGCTCTACCCAGGACCTTTCTAATTGGCCTTTTCTTACAAATGGGGTTTGGATGGATTTGCACGACTGTAGTGCAGCCGAGGCAGGTGATCTGTGTTAAATTCATCTTGACCTGCTTTATTACAACCCCCCACGGGTTAACTGGGACAGAACTCCCTCGTAAGTTGAGGAGCCTCTCAGTGGGACCATCTTTAAGGTGCCAAAAAGCTACCCATGCCCAGGCCAGAGCTTGATGTTCTTTTCTGGTTGTGGTGAGTGTGTACATGGATGTTGGAGTTTGCCAGGCTGAGCCCAAATTTGCCTTTCCTCCCTCCCTCCCTCCGTCCCTCCTTGCTCTCCCTCTCTCTTTCTCTCCCTCCCTCCCTCAAGGAGCTCTTTCTTTGCTATTTGCTTCCTTATACAGACACCAAGTCCTAGAGAAGGCACCCTCTTCTACCTTAGCCTCTTTCCCCAGTCCCCTCCATAGGCTATGCAGACTTCTTTCTCTTCCTTCCTTCCTTCCTTCCTTCCTTCCTTCCTTCCTTCCTTCCTTCTTTCTTTCTTTCTTTGTTGTTTCTTTGTTTCTTTCTTCTTTGTTTGTTTCTTGGTTCCTTCCTTCCTTCCTTCCTTCCTTCCTTCCTTCCTTCCTTCCTTCCTTCCTTTTTCTTTTAAAAAGCTCTGCTTCTTCTCTAATACTTTTAGACCAGGCCATCATCACTAGGTCTGGCACTCTAACAGATGATCTATCCTCACACTGAACAATGACAGAATTGGATTTGGGGCTAACATATGTGTTAGTGTGGAGAGCTCAGGTATACCCTTTTAAGACTCAGGAGATCATAGAAGAAGCTCTGACTTTCAAAGCTCACATATTTTGAAAACTTAGAGATTAGATATCTATCCTGACACAAGTCTTTACTTACCTTTCATGACTTTCCCACTCTAACCTTTTATGGATTTTTTTTTTTAGCTTTCACTGTGAGGTCCTCTCTGCCTAGAGCACGTTCATGCTTTGTGTGCTGGTCAAAATATTTTCAGAGTCCAGCTCACCTGTCGTCCTCTATTCAGACACTCTGGGCACATGGTCTCACTGTTTCTGTTGAACATCTAGAACACTTACTATTCCTGATTCAGCTTGCTTGACTGTCACTTAATCCCAGAATGCAGGGGCCTGAAGCCAGGAGAATTGTCATGAGTTTAAGGCCAACCTGTGCTACACATCCAGTCAATCCTGGGCTACAGAGTGACTCACTGCCTCAGACCACCAAACAGAAAAGTAAATGGATGGCATTATGATAACCACATATCCATCTAACATTATTTGTGACCATAATGTTAAGCAAAGATTAAAGACATCCTTATTAATAGAAATCATATAAGTCTCATTTAATCCTCATGATAGTCCCACAGCATCGTTCTGTTACTTCCCCCTCCCCCTCATTTCATTTTAGAAGAACAAGGCCCAAAGACATCAATTCCTTCAGAGCTATCCAACCTGTTGGTGCTGGAGTCTGAACTCAGATTCAGGGCTGCCGAGCTGCAGAGCAGTGTTTGGACTGGTGAACAGTATTTTCTTCAGGAGAGGCATCTAGAGACACAGGAGATAAAGCCCAGCTGTTGGTTCCAAGAAACCTTCAGGCTGCTGGCGGGGTTGGATCCAGGAATTCCACTGTAGTGATGATAGGTTCTGTAAGAGAGGCACTGCTGTGAAAGTCCTTGGGGAAGCAGGGGACAAGGACACTGAAGACATTTCACCACTGGGCTGAGTAGGGATTGCGTAGGATGGACACAGTTCTTCTCTGTGCTGTGCTGTCTGTCATCAGCACTAATCCATTTGTAGCCATCCCTCTTCATGGTCTCTGCAGAGGGACACCCGCGTTCCACAGTCACCTGCGACACTGTCCTTCAGTGTTGGCATTCATATAAACTAGGGGGTGGTAGTGATGAAAATGATAATGGGTCAAGAGGTCATATGAAAGGCTAAAGAAACACGTCTATAGATTTTGTAAATTAAGAAATAATAGGTTAAGGGGCTGGAGAGATGGTTAAGTGTATGTGTTGCTTTTGCAGAAGACCTGGGTTTGGCTCTCATTTCCCACATGGACACTCACAAATGTCTGTAACTTCAGTACCAGGGATCCTGACACCCACCATAGGGCTGTGTAGGCACTAGACACACACGTGGCATAGACATGTACACGCAGGCAAAACACTTATAGGTATTAAAATGGGTTATGTAGAGATTGCCAAGGAATAAATAGAATATATTCTTTTGAAGATTGGGGTGACAAATGTAACCGTGAATTTTCCCTGCTGTTAGTGAAGCCTCAGCTTGGTGCGGCTCTCTTGAACTATTGTCAAAGCCTACCTCCCCCTCCCCCCCTCCCACCCTTCTATTCATCTCCACTCCACAGGCAGCTGTTAACGGATTTTTCCATGTTACATTTATTATAAAAAGCAGTGGAAGGAAACCAAAGAAGCACTGAGCACACATCTAAAGAGAAATCTGACAATGTCTACAGGAAGCATGTTCTTGGATTTGCTCTGCACACGTGTGTCCTTCCACATGTCCTCAGTTGAGGACTCTGTAAGTTCTAGAGCCTGTAGCATGGGCCCCAAGAAAGTCACCTGGTTTAATATACTGTATACTAGGATCCTGCTGGAGGCCAGCCTCTGCGTGCATGCACCTGGTGTGGAGAAGGATTCTAGCTTCTCTCCCAGTGTAGTTCCCCAAACATCTTCTCAGAACACATTTGATAAAGCTGATCCACATCTATTTTGTGGCTTTCTTGAACTATAATCATCCCAAATCTTACCTTTCACCCATCCCTACTTCACAGGCAGCTGCTAAGGCATTTTCCAAATTGCATTTATTCATTAGATAACACTTATCCAGTAAGCCATGGGTATCTGTGAACTATTAAGCTTTCTACTGTGTCCTGTTTTCTAAATTATATCCCTGGATGTAAGGTATGTTTTTAGATTCAAGTTGAGGCCAATAGGAAAGACAAACAGAAGTTACCAAAACATCACGTTGAACGCTATCATGAAAATGCATGCAAGATGCTCCCCGATTACAAAGGGAACCCTTTGCTTCTTGCTTGCAATGGAATAGGGCCAGGGAAACATTCCTCAGTCTGGTACCCTGGTTAGAACTTGGAGCACAAAAGCTTCCATTAGGCTCCCATCTCCTCAAGGTGTATGTGATATCTGTGTGCTTTAAATTTACTTCCTATTATAAGAGAAAGGACTGGAAGAGCGTGAAGGGGCTCGAGACCCCATATGAACAACAATGCCAACCAACCAGAGCTTCCAGGGACTAAGCCACTACCTAAAGACTATACATGGACTGACCCTGGACTCTGACCTCATAGGTAGCAATGAATATCCTAGTACGAGCACCAGTGGAAGGGGAAGACCTGGGTCCTGCTAAGACTGAACCCCCAGTGAACGTGATTGTTGGGGGGAGGGCGGTAATGGGGGGAGGATGGGTGGGGGAAGCCCATATAGAAGGGGAGGGGGAGGAGTTATGGGGATGTTGGCCCAGAAACCGGGAAAGGGAATAACAACCGAAATGTAAATAAGAAATACTCAAGTTAATAAAGAAAAAAAAATTACTTCCTATTTACTTGTTTATTAATTTATTATTAAGAAGAAGTCTGGGTATATCGTGTAGTCTGGTCCTGAACTCATGATCTGCCTGCCTTCCTCTCCTGAATGCTAGGACTACAGGCATAGCCCATCATGCCCAACTTATTTCTCAACTCCATCTTCTAACTCATTGTTTTTGTTGGAAATCATATTAAAACATTATCCATAATCCATCTATCTATCTATCTATCTATCTATCTATCTATCTATCTATCTATCTATCTACCTACCTACCTATCTATCATATCTAACCATCATCTATCTATCTCTATTATGTATGTGGAGATCTATCTATCCATCCATCCATCCATCCATCCATCCATCACCTATCTATCTATCTATCCATCATCTATCTCTATCATGTGTGTGGAGATCAGTCTATCTATCCATCCATCCATCCATTATCTATCTATCCATCATCTATCTCTATCATGTGTGTGGAGATCAGTCTATCTATCTATCTATCTATCTATCTATCTATCCATCCATCCATCCATCCATCCTCTATCTATCTATCTATCTATCTATCTATCTATCTATCTATCTATCTATCCACCATCTATCTCTATCATGTGTGTGGAGATCAGTCTATCTATCTATCCATCCATCCATCCATCCATCCATCCATTATCTATCTACCTATCTATCCATCATCTATCTCTATCAAGTGTGTGGAGATCAGTCCATCCATCCATCCATCCATCCATCCATTATCTATCTATCTATCTATCTATCTATCTATCTATCTATCTATCTATCTATCTATCATGTATACGGAGACATGCCATGGCACATGTGAAGAAGTCAGAGGATAATTTGTGGGACTTGGTTCTCTCCTTCTACTGTGTCAGTTCTGAGTGTGAACTCGGGGGGCGGGGGGTTAGGCTTGGCAGCAAGAGCTTTTCCCTGCTGAGCCATCTCACTGCCCCTCCCCCTCCCAGCCTGTGTTCTAAAAGTTTGTTCTTGTCTTCTAATAGTTCCTTCTATAAATAAAATTGCATCCTATTTCATGAATATGAAAATTTTTCTCATTTCTCTGAGGATGTTAATGAGTTTTCTTTTAAGTTTTTCTTTTACTTCCCTGAATTGTCTTTAATTGCACCAATTTCCCTTTTTCTCCCTATTTTATTTTTGACTTTCATTTTTCAAGGCTTTCTTCAAATGTTTAATGACTTGGGCTGTGTCTTTATATACCAGAATGATATCTAAACCACTGAGTGGGAAGGGTGCGTGTACAAGAATGGCTGTGTGCACACCCCCTCAACAGGTGTGCTTCTCTGTGGGGGGGGAGGCAGTCCAACTGGGGGACACGTGGAATTATCAGTACAAATAGATCTTTGACCAGTGCTACTTTTTTTCTCTCTGGAGAAGGGTCCCTTTAATTTCTGCTAAAAGATGGCCTGAGATGTGTCTAACTTTTAGGGTTAGAAGAGCTGAACCCCAGAAGGGTTCATTATTAAGGCTCTGCACACAGACTACCCAACAAACCTATTTACTCTCACTTCACCCTCCTCTGTGGAGTCCAGAGTCCTAAGGATCCTGGAATGCTGAGAGCACGTTCTCTTCACAGTCTAAGCTGCGGGGCTGCATTATAGATGTGTCTGAATCACATCCAATATATTCTTGGACAGGCTTGAGGTCAGTCTGCACTATACCGATCCTATAGTCTCTTGGTGCACTCCAGATAAAGAGAAGTATCAAAGACATGCACAGTGGGTGTAACTGAGGATAACATGGACGAGAAGTGGTGGCCAGCATATAGCACCGAAGTCTTTGGGGAGGATGCTTAGATAGCAAGTCTGTAATTGAGTTGTGGGTTCATGTGTTCGATGGAATAAGGGAGAAAGCGTGTGTGTGTGTGTGTGCGTGCGTGCGTGCGTGCGTGCGTGCGTGCGTGTGTGTGTGTGTGTAAGTCCATTCAAGGGTATGTTTACAGAAAGTAAGCTCCCCAACACAGAGGCAGGAAGGACGGGTTCCACTGCCATCTACAAGGTTACTGTGTGTTTCTTAACAAGAACGGTGTGATTTGTGCTTGATGATACATGACTTCTCAGCTTTGGTTGCACAATAAAATCAGCAGGACCCACTGCGGGGCAGTTCATCAGAACTCCTGGGTGTGAGACCTGGGGATTACTATTTGTTAAAGGTTCTTAAGGTCATTTTGACCTGGAA
Source organism: Rattus norvegicus (assembly GCF_021556685.1). NCBI lineage: Eukaryota > Metazoa > Chordata > Mammalia > Rodentia > Muridae > Rattus > Rattus norvegicus. Next base: position 36,582,744 of record NC_141541.1, on the reverse strand, counting down.
CTAGAATGAAACACTTAAGAGTCTTATGAAAAAGAATCAGATTAGGAGACAGATGCTTCTTTTAAGCCGATTGGAACTCATAACTTAAATCGGAATTTAAGTAGGGAGTTGACAAAGTGGCCCAGCTGGTAAAGGGCTCTTGCTCAAACAGCCCGATGATCTGAGTTCAATCCCTGGAACCCATGTGGTGGCAGGGGAGAACCAACTCCAGCAAGTTATCCTCTGACCTCCATGCATGCACTGTGGCGATACCCCTTCATATATACAAATCAATATTCGTGTGGATAAGCTTAGAAGAGTTAGTACTTTTTATAGTTGGGATGGTTGGATAGTGCCTCTTAACTGAGGGCTTGTTTTGTGTCTGGTCTGAAATATGTTCTGAAGTCGATGCAACAGTCCATAGTCTGAAGACATTGTCATTGTAGATTGAGGACAATAAGAATGACAAGCTTTGTGACAGGACAATGGCAAGAAATTTGATGCTAAATTATGTTGGAAAATTTAAGTGCCATCAGAACTTGAAGATGATTTGGGTATATTTGGAAAAGGCTTCTAGTTGCTCATCTAATTTGAGTTTTGTCATAAAGAACTCCAGAGAATAGGTTACTAACTTAAGCTATCAGGGACCAGGGAGCACTGCTCTTCCCCAGAGAGCACTGCTCTTTCCCAGGGAACACTGCTCTTTCCCAGAGAGCACTGCTCTTTCCCAGGGAGCACTGCTCTTTCCCAGGGAACATTGCTCTTTCCCAGGGAACACTGCTCTTTCCCAGGGAGCTCTGATCTTTCTCAGGGAGCACTGCTCTTTCCCAGGGAGCATGCTATGCATTGACAAAGGAGGCCTCTTACTTCCTTTCCGTCCTTAGGAGGCACACACTATTATCTCTGCTTTTCAGGAGGAAAAGCCAAGGCTGACTAGCTGTCACACGAGATGTCCAGTGCTGGAGTTATACTGTGAAGTGGCGCTGTATGGCTCTCATGCTCAGCATGTCAGCAACATCTGTAGGACCAGAGTAAGCAGAGGAGAGGCCAGTGTGGACCATGAGCTTTTTGAACCATGACTCGGTCGGTTAGAGTCAGAAGATGCCTTCTCTTTATTTTTTGAGTCAGGTCTCTCTCAGAACCTGGGTTTGCCTAGGCCGGCTACACCCCCAGCCCCCCTGCTCCTGTGCTGCCATTACAGATACACACCACACCTGGGGTTTTACATGGGTGCTGGGAATCTGAACTCAGTTTCTTGTGCTTGTGTGGCATGTATGTTACATGTTGAAAAAGCTGACAGTTTGTCAAGGGCTTCTCCTGCCATTTTTTGGAACTCGATTTTATGTTTTGGATACTGTGGAGTACTTGAAGGTTTCTGAGAGATGGCACAGAGATGGAAAGTATTGTTTAAAAAGACAAAAATTAAATTCTGGGGACCCGGGAGGCCATGGAAGGTTAAAAAGATATCTCAGTAGTCAAAGCCTGAAGGTGGAGAACCGAGCAGGTGGGGGATGGGAGGGCAGGATGGGGGATGGGAAGGCAGGATGGGGGATGGGAAGGCAGGATGGGAAATAAGAGGGCAGGTGGGGGATGGAAGGGCAGGATGGAGGATGGGAGGGCAGGATGGGGAATGAGAGGGCAGGATGGGGGATGGGAGGGCAGGATGGAGGGAACAGAGAAGGTTCACAGCAGCAGGCATGAGTGTGAACTTGTCTATGTTGCAGTAAGAAGGGAGGCTTTAGAGTAGAGAATATATATTCACAGACTTTTAAGAAAAAGACAAAAGGGTTTTAACTGGTGTAAGTTCTCTCTTAGTTCTAGACTTATCGGGACTGTACGACCTTTGATTCAGTTCAGTGTTGTATATAATTGAATTTTGGCCTCAGTGACTAAGCTACTTTATATGCCCTATCTAGTAAGTTCTGAGATAAAAAGATCACATTAATTAAATCCAATCAGATTCTGATGCCAGACTCTGACAATATTTCTCAACAGGCCAGTAAATTGTTTTCTTATTTCCTTGTTTTCTTTTCTATTAAATATAGCTACCGAGGTAAATACTCCTCTTTCTTTAGTAGAAGTCCAGACTGTTTTCTACCAAATGCGTTTTCTCTGAGTCTCGGAAGACTGGGAAAGAGCAATGTTCCCTGGCCCCTGCTTAAGTTTTTAAGCTATTCCCTGGAGTTCTTCATGGCAAAACTCAAGATGCGTATCTGAAAGCTTTCCCCAAACACGGTCAAATCATCTTCAAATGTTTATGGCACTTGCAAGAAACATCCCTGAGCTGGCATGGTGCCGTGTCTGCATATCTCGCCTGTGCCTTTATATCACGTTATCGTGGTATGCAGATGACTGCAGTGGGGAGAAGCAGGCAGTGAATCAGAGTGTGCTTATACCTCTGTGGTGCCTATTGTCTTGTGTTAGCTTGAGAAAGACCCTGGACCTTGAGTACTCCTATCAAAGCTATGTGGATAGGCCACCTGGGCTAGGTGTGAGAAATTCAAATGTGTCCTTACTAATGATTTTTATAAGGGCTAGAGAGTTTAGGCCAAAAATAATTAAAGTGCACAATAGCACTGTCAACAACACTCCCAAATAATGAGATAGCAATTACTGTGTGAGTGAGCTCATTGTTCTTTTTGGCTCCGGGCATTAAGCATCTCATGATAACTGGTACTCACACCGTCACGTGCTACTGCTGTTTTAATTTTGGTCTAACCTTCATCTGCTTCATTTATTTAGTTGTCTGTCGTTTAAACAGAGGTTGGCCCCCGAGCCCCCCTCCCCATTATGAGCTTTGTATGTAAGTGTGGTTTCCATACTGTGGAGTTTCCTCAGTTCACTCCCCGTGATAGGCCCCACAATTAGGTTCTTAATAGACGGTTTGGTGTTGTTATTGATGATAATGATGAGCTTTACGTGTACGCCCATTGCCTAATAGGATGGCCTCTTTGATGTGTTCCCTGACTCTGTTATGTTGGCTCCGTCTGGCCAGCTGTTCTCTTCTGGGCGGTTTGCCCCCCTCAGCTCAAAAGCATCAGGAAAAGCTCTCTCCTGCCTCTATAGCAAAGCCTGAAGGGAATCATGGGAAGGATCCTCCTGAACTCTCCCAGGCAGCAAACTTGCTTTCTTGTAGCTGGCTAGAGACTTAAGAGAAGCAAGAATGTCTGTTCTGTTAGCCCATCCTAACCTCTTTTCTTTATCCCCAGGAAAAGTCAGGTGCCTGTTCACTGTTACCAAAGCACCGAGTTCTAGAAACTTGTGGCTTCTTTTCTGGCCTAAATTGTTAAAACTTGACGCTTGGGACTCATCACCGCATCTTATGGAGTTTGATATTTCAAAACCTGGGTCTTTATTTTTTACTCATAGGTGACATTCGGAGTGGATATCAAGAGAGTAAGGTGTGGTTAGGGAATGGAAGTGGGATGGTTAAGAAAGACCAGCTGAGCAGATACTCCCGATACTCCCTTGGTGAGGGGGAGGGGACCAAGGCCTGGGTATGGAGACATTAACATGGCGGCTCAGCGACTCTTCCTACAGAAACTTTCTCAGCAGTTCTTGGTTCTGACTCTCTGGCCGATTCCCTTTGTCTGAGATGCCCGAAGGGTGTTCAGACCAAGAATCGCATCGCGCCTCATCCGGTCAGACATAAGAAACCGCGTGGTCTCTCACCACTCGGTGCCGATGTGTGGAAGCTGGTTGTTTCCCTTTTGAACTCTGAGCAGACAGAAGTCCTAAGCAGTGAGTGGGTGGGCTGACCGGTTGACAGTAGCAGTTTCTGTCTAATTACCATGTTGGCAACTCCAACCTTTACTAACTTCATTATAGGTATAAAAATGTAAGAGACCAACTGGTTCTTCCTCTCCTCAGGGATGGGCAGTATCTACTTCGCTGCGATATACTTCAGCTGCTACCTGAGATGGTTGGTTGGAGACCTTTGGAATATCCTCGGAGTGCATCTCTCCAGGGCCTGCTTTCATCTCAGGGGATGCTGTAGTAACCTTGTCTCTGCCTGTCTTTCGATGAGGCATAAAACACAGGTCAAGTTCAGTGAAAGGGAAATCCCACTGTGCCCCAACCCCCTCTCATCTCTGCTCCCCAAGACAAAGGACACCCCTTGGAATAGCTTCCCATTCCTGCTCTTAGATGTGCTACGAGAGAAGGCAGGCTCTGTCCCCAAAGGTCCAGTGAGCACTGGTTGAAGAGTCTGAAAGTGGTGGCTTGGTTCAACCTGCATGCAGGCCTGCACTTAAACGCTCTCCTTTTGGGGCTCAGGAAAGAGGTTTTCCTTTTCCTTCCAAAATGCTCTTCTCCATGCTGGTTGAAGTTGTAGAAGTGAATCGAATTGTTTTTGGAGGCCTATGGGTATATTTTCATGTCAGGGGGAGTCTATGTATTCATTATGTCTGGTAGGAATTGGGTTCTCTGATGCCAACTGCAAGAAGGGTGATGTTCTTGGGGAGGACTGGACTCCTGCGTGCACAGGTCCCTGACAGAGGATAGTAATGATTTATATTTGTGGTGTTCCTTCCTTTTTGGGGTTTTCTTAATCAAATTTAACCCCCCCTTAACTGTAACACAGGTATAATAGTGCCTTTGAAGTAAATTTACCAAATTGTCATCTTAATAATGTTCCCTTTTATAATAGAGTTTAGAACCTTATTCAAACATCCATATCACTAAGAAGACAGAAAAGTTCCAAAATTATGTATATATACTATATCATACAGAATTATATAATAATTTTTATATATGAATGATATACTACATACATATATTTAAATCAAGACAGTCTCTTGTATAGACAGGCCAGTCTATCAGAAGCTTACCCCTTCTCTCCACCACTCTTCCTACTTATGTATTGATCTTAAGGGAATTCCTAACAGAACCTTAGACACTGGCTGGTGATATACGTGTTACAGCACTCTAGCACACAAGCTTCTGATAGATAGACTACTGAAGCAGAATAAGAGGCTGTCAGACTCAGCTCTCGGTGGCCCTTACCTACAAAAGCCATCTAGCGAGCCTGTCCTCTCCTCCAGAGGGCTGAGCTCTGGTCCCTGAGTTCAGACATGGACTGTCTTTACGGCTGTGTTCAATGCTTGCTGCCTCATTCATCAAAGGAGGTTTGAGGAAGCAATAACCTCGTGTCTTGTTTTCGGCGTGTCATTAGGTATAAATCAGAGTCTCCAAGTCTTCATTGTGCAAGCCGAGAATTATGCAGATGGAGTCATTTGCCTCCGGTAGTTAATCAGGATCACCTATGGGGATATCAGATAAGTAAATAGCTTATCACCTACTTCCTGTGAACCAAACAGGTCTGGAGAGGTTTATTTGCATATGTTAATATTCATGCCCTCTGACTGGTTGTCTAACACCTAGTGTTTGTTTGGTTGATATTTAATGAGGAGTATAGTAATCAAAGCAGATAGGAATATAAAACAAAGGCTTCGGATTGAGAAATATAGAAAGACTATTGTTTCTCAGCACATACTAATAAAACCATCACATTTCGGCACCAAGAAGGCCATAAAATTACCCACGTCCCTATTTATAGATGAAGAAAATTCAGAGAAAGAGACAATTCAGAGAAAGAGAAGGCTGAGCAAACTGAGTGATGACTCTTACACAAATCAGTTCAGTGTAGGGTAAACCCAACGCCATTTTGTGGAAGGGAGTGGCTGCATCTGGTCTTATCTGGGTACCATGTTCTGCACAATTGCTGCTCATGGTGATGTAACAATTTATCGTTATGATCTTAGCACGGTGTACACCTTCCAGAGTAGGCCTCAAACACGAGGAATCATTGCTATGAAGCACACATTTTTCACAGTCGGGGTACCCCTTGCTTGGATAAGAGAGAAAGGGGGAGGAACAATTTTATCTTCTTCAATGAACTCCTGCCAGTGGGGGCTGGAGGGACGGCTCCACGGTTAAGGGTGCTTGTGGTTCTCACAGAGGACCCAGGTTCAGTTCCCAGCATGCACATTGGACAGCTCACAACCTCCTGTAGCTCTAGCTTCAGGGGATCCCACACCCTCTACAGGATGCCGTGGTTGCCCACATATGTGTGCATACATACAAATAAAAATAAAATGAAATATAAAATGATACTGCCACTGCACAGGGCGTCCTTTTCTTCCTCACCTCACACTTGAGGGGTTTTTGCAACTTTTCTTTTTGTCTCATGACCGTAGTATCTGCTTAACTTTTAATAAGACACTTGAGAGGAACCCTGCCCACAGAAATCATAGGACTGGGTGTTGGACATTGAAATAACCAGATGGAAATGTCACAGTGCCACTCGTCACAACCAAGGGTACTATTCTGATCCTTAGCTACCTTTTTGGGCCCTTCCCAAACAAGAGACCATCCTGGCTTAGTGACTTTGCTTCATGGTCCACATCACTTCCCCTTGCCCTCACTCTGTGGAACCAACGTCAACACAAGGCTTTCTTCCCATCATGTTTAATAAGGTGTAAGCACCCTTTCCCTTGTTTCCTCTACCATGCATGTGCGTTCTTTTCCTTTGAAGGTTTTTTTTTTTTTTTTGGTTCTTTTTTTCCGGAGCTGGGGACCGAACCCAGGGCCTTGCGCTTCCTAGGTAAGCGCTCTACCACTGAGCTAAATCCCCAGCCCCTCCTTTGAAGTTTTTAATGACATTTGCCGAATTTCTGTTTTTTGTGTGAACATATCTTAAATTTCTACTTGTTCCTTCTTAGCTGTTCGTGATGACATCTCAGACAGCCGCGCCTTTCAAATCTCTATTAGATCTGTTCTTGAGGGAGAATCTGCCCCTGTCCCCCTGTGTTTGCTTGGGTTTCAGCTACATGCTCCGATGCTGACGGAACCACAGGCTTCCTTCTAGAGACCGTACAGGTGCTGCCCCCACAAAGCCCAGACCCTAACTAGAAACCAGAGAACAGGAGGCATGGGAGGGGGGCTACAACATAAGAAAGCAGAGTTACGTCCTAGAGAGTGCAAGCATCTGGGAAATAGGAAACTTCAGTTGGGCTTGCCAGCTACATGGGTGTTTGAACAGAAAATGAGAACCTTTATGTGAAGAGTTCTTCATTGATTTTTTTTTTAATTTATCAATTCTTCACTGATACTTACTATTCAATGTTGTCTTATGACATACTTGCGGAAAAGTGTCACTGCCATTTAAAACAGAGAAAACAGGAGCTGTGTAGTAGGATTTGACTAAAGCCACAGAACTCAGTGGGTCAGAATGATTTTTCCTGGTCTTCATCTCCTGGTTCTGGGTAAGAGAACTTCAGCGGAGAGCCGGGTTCTGTGAAGATAGTCTTTTTGATCTTGTCTTCTGATTAAAAAAAAAAAAAATCGTAAGTTGCTGAGAAGCAGATGGGTAAATACATTACCTTGTAATTTAAGGTTTGCATTAAGTAAGGGTGAATAAGGACGTGAACAAAAGGTGTGGGTACATGAAGGGAGGGGCGGTTAGTTCTGTCTCTGTAATAAACAACAGCTGTTCTGGGTAGCATTCTCTCAACGTTGGCTTGAAAGGAGTGGATGAGAGCAGGTGTGGCTGTGCATAGACTGGAGGATGGCGGGAGGGAGAAGAAAGACCAGGCTGTTTCCAGGGTGTTCTTGGTAGAGGGAGCGGACGACTGATGGAGGTGGGGTGGGGAAATCTGCATTTTAGCAACACAGAAAGGTCCAGGAATCTCTCCTCTTGGCTATCTTGATTGATCTCAGTTCAGCCTGATATTTTGCGGGTATCTACAGATCTGGTAGTATTGCAAGTTGCATTGACAAGACTGAGCTTGTGTGCATAACCAATCTGGAGGTGATGCAACCAGCCTCCCGGGGTTTCTCTGTGTCTGCGCTCACCTCCCTGTCTTCCTTCAGTTTCCCACATCTCCTTGACTTCTCCTCTCCACCCCACCTCCTGCCTTTGGTTCGGAACCTTAATGAACCTTCTTCAGTCTGTTCATTTGCTCGCTTGGTTTATGTCCGCATAGATGATTACGCTAGAGTCTACATCATGGCCGTGTCGTGTGAATCTTTTAAAATAAGCTTCTTCCATGTTTCAAATGCATCTACACTTACCTCTTACTGTGCCACCACCCCCTTTTAATGAGGGAGTTAACAGGTAAGGTGTTTTGTTGGCTTTTGAGTTGGCTTCTCAAAAGCTTCTCTTTAGCCATGCAAAGCTGTGACCCAGGAAACAACTTATTTCATTCGCTGTGCCATACTGAAAACCCCGTGTTTTGGAGACTTACAGGGACACCCAGAGCCTTCTCGGGTTCTCGTTCCTCCTTATATCCCTTCCTTCAATGCTGACAACCGCTGGACTTACATCCAGTCCTTGCTTTCCCTTAGTTCGCTCCACGCAAAGTAATTTAAACGACCCTGTAACTGTTTTCCTGTACTTCAGAAAAGTACTGACTTTGGTTTTTGTCTGATGTGCCCGGAAATTCATCTTTCCTTTCCCCACTATCCTGACAAGGGCTACGTGTTGGGATGTTCAAGCTGTTTAATGAAGTGTGTGTGTGTGTGTGTGTGTGTGTGTGTGTGTGTGCGTGTGTGCGTGTGTGCGTGTGTGTGTATGCTATGTGTGTGCATTCTCTATGTGTACCTGTGCTGTGCATGTGTGCGGTATATATGGGAGTGGATGTGTGTGTGTGTGTGTGTGTGTGTGTGCGCGTGTGCACGCATATGTGTGTGTGTGTTTGCCTGTATGTGTGCAATATGCTGGGGATGAAATCAGGGATTCTTGCATGCCATGCAGGTATTTTACTATTGAGCTACATCTCTAGCTCTGTTTTTTTTTTTTTTTTTTTTTTTTTTTACAGATTGGTAAAATCAAATGTTTCTGGACTCCTGGAGGTTTTAGGAGAATTTCTGGCCCATTACATTGGTTTTTTTGCTCTCCGGTTGTAGTCAGTCCCAGAACATGGCTGCAAGGGCTTTTGAAGTCTTTTATGATGAAAAGAGAAACTGGCTGACTCTGGGTTGCTGATCTTTGCATTGTATAAGAATGCACAGAGGTCACAAGGATATGTGTGTTGTTCCTATGTAGGTTTGCTTTTTTGTTTCTTATTTTGGATACTGAGGTTTGAACCCAGGACCTCGTGTGTACTAAGCAAGTGCTCTACCGCTGAGCTATCTCTATATGTCTCCATGACAGTTAACGGCTATGTTTCTATACTCAGAGAACAGTCAGGTCTAGAGCCTGCAATCCTCCTGTCTCAGTCTCCTGACTAGCTGGAACTACAGGCCTATAATACCAAGCCAAATTGAAGCCTGCTCGCTCAATAAGAAAACCAACCCTTCTCTCCTTTAGTGTGGCCCAATCACAAGTATCTAAGTTAAGGGATGAAACAAAGGGGGCCAAGAGCAACCCAGTACACATGGGTGCTTCTGTTACCATCGGTGCTTCTGGTACTCATGGGTGTTTCTGGTACATATGGGTGCTTCCCACATTTTAATTCGTTTAACTTTTACAGTCACACAGGGGAAGGACTATTTTTTTTTGCTGTTATAGATGATGACCTTACAAAAGGAATATTTAATATCTATCTGTTCCAGATCACTCTGAGAGTCAGAGGTAGAGCCCCACTCCTTGCCTCCCTTCACCTCCAAATTTACCAGCTAGTTGAGAGAAATCAATTATTTGTTGTGAGGGACCCCCCTCTCCTTTTCAGGGAACTCAGCTATTGCTACCCACTTGTTCCACCAAGTCACTTTCAGGCTGACTGAACACAGCTGTCTTCTTGTCTTTGCGTGTGCTGCTTGGGTTGCTCTGAAGCATTCTACACATATATAGGTCACACATTCCTGGAACATAAATGAGTCAATCAGCAACTTAGAGATTCTTACTCATTCTGACCTTTGGCCCTTGCTTGTGTCAGCCAGAAATGTGGGTGTGGAGAGGTACTTTTGGAACGGGTGTGCTGAAGAAATGAAGAGAAGCCCACAGGAGATTTGTAGAAGCAGGTACTGTTGTTGTCTGAGGTTTCTGCCCTATAGATCAAGTACAGATGTGGCCGTAGGTAACATGTGATAGGAATTGACAGCTCTGGATGGTGCCCATGCCTGGCCCCGCCCTGTGAGCTCATGCACAGTGTGGAATCTGGGAGTACTTAGATCTTTCAGTAATCAAGGGCATGGGTTCTAGGTCACCCTTCCCCAGTGGATATGCAAGCACGTAGATCAACAGATTCCTTGTATAAAATGGCATACTTTCTCCTAGATAATCAAAGCCTTATCTAAATGATTTTCATACCCTACACAATGAAAACACTATAGAAATGGTGGTTACACTTGATTGTTTATAAAATGATGAAAAAAAAGGTGTACATATTCAGTACAGACTCAGTTGTCTTAAAAGGTATTTTCCGAGAGAGCTGGACTCCAAGTCATTGAGAGCCGGTGAGTGATAGAGCTGGCCCTGCTCCTTACCAGCTATGGCATTGGGTGAACTAGTCAGGGCAGTGCTGGAGAGCTGGCCTGGGTGGTATGGGTGTGGGAGAGCTGGTCAGCTGACTAACTCAGCTACCACGAAAGCCCAGATACAGGGCTTAGATTGGCCCACCCCAACATCAACTCAATCTATGAACTGCTAGAGCACATAAAGGGGCTGGTCCTGCAGATCCAAAGCTGTAGAATCTCCATGACACAGGGCAACAACAGGACATCCAAGAGGAGTCCTGGTGAGGATCCAGCATTGATAGTGTGGCAGAAGCCAGAGGCCTCGAACCAGACCAATGAGCCACTGCAACGAACATTTGCAAGCAAAGCTGTTTAGGCAAAAGGGAAACACTGTGACACATGCAGCTTCCATAGTGAGGTTTTTGTTTATTTGTTCCTTTTTTAATTTCAATTTTTTGTTTTCTTTTGGGGAGGGGAGGTTGCAAGGGCAGGGCAGATTTGAAGGGACAGGGAGATGAGTGGGATTGGAGTGGGAGTGAATTCACAAAGAATCAATAAAAAAGTTAAAAAAATAGTTTCAACCCCATGTTGAACCCAAGAATCCATGAATCTAGAGTTAAGACTAATCTGTTTAACCCATCCCCTCAAACTCCTGGGGTGTTTTGCAGCATGAATCAACCACTCAAGTTAGAATCCAAAAGCAGATTCTCAGAGAGGCCAAACATTGGTCAAAGGAAGTGTTTCTAGATACAGGATACACAGTTACATGATATTTGTCCCATGGGAAAATGCATTTAAGCTGAAGAAAAACAACCATTAGAAAACGCACCCAGCGTGGTCACGCTTACACTCCATTTGTCAACTAAAAATGTGTTTGTTTAAATAGGGTGTCTGGTTATAACAGCATTCACTCCCTCTTGGGCAGGTAACTGCCTGAGCATCACAAGTACCTGTGAGTGATCCGGGCTAGGCCAGTGGCTGTCTTTAGTGAACATTCGTCCTGATCATTTCTAACAATTATGCATTAATTTTTGAATACTCCTCCCCCCCGATTTTTAAGTAAGTTGTAGGCATATGACTAAACCATATTCCTTTGATGGGAATATGAAATGTTGACGGCTACTGGTTAGCGACAGTAAAGCTCTGAGCAGAGCTATTTTGATGAAAATCAGGGCATATAAGAAAAGACAGAAGCAGCTGACTTGAGCGTGTTTTGTCTCACTTTTCTGTGCATATAAATTTATCTGTTGGGAGACACGGGGCTTTGTTGCCCATACATTACCCACTAGCTCTTAGTCCAGCCATGTTTCTAACCCTAAAGATGTACATCAAATTCCCAGGTCCCTAAGTCTCACTGCAGCTATATTTACCATGTTGGCGGTCTTCCATTTGTGTATGTCCCCAACTTAGAAGTGCTCTCAGGTGGTAGCCGGATGTAATTTTTGTCACTTAATTTTCATTAGAATATTCAGTTAAGATACTTCAGACTGTGGTGGTTCTGATGTGCCGTCAAAACCTCCCACCAGAGGTTGAAAGAAAGGAAGGGAGGGAGTTATGGAGGAAATGATAGATAGATAGATAGATAGATAGATAGATAGATAGATAGATAGATAGAAGATAGATGATAGATAGAAGATAGGTAGTTAGAAAGATAGAAGATAGAAAGATAGATAGGAAGATAGATAGATAGATAGAAGATAGATGATAGAAGATAGATAGAAAGATAGATAGATAGATAGATAGATAGATAGATAGATAGAAGATAGGTAGTTAGAAAGATAGAAGATAGAAAGATAGATGGATAGACAGATAGATAGAGCATTTAAAATGTTTCAGATAGATAGAAGATAGGTAGATAGAAAGATAGATAGGTAGGTAGGTAGATAGATAGAAGATAGAAAAAAGAAAGAAAGAAAGAAAGAAAGGATGGAAGAAAGAAAGAACATTTAAAATGTTTCATTGGGTTTAGTCTTCATTGAGCAAACTGCATACATCTCTGTAAACTATCTCCATTAGAGGGTAAGGTCAATAGAAGAATTCTCTTTCCTTAGATTAATCTTTGAAGTTAGCACAGCTTTTAACAGGGTATCAGTGGTATTTGCTTCTTCATTTTTGTGTGTGTGGTGGGGGTTATTATTTCTTAAAACAGACCAACAGGTTGATTATGAAGTTCAATTAGACAAATAATGAATGACATCAGTCAGGAAAGTTTGTGAAAAGAAGAAAGGGGGTCTTGTTCTATTTGATAACAACATGTCTTAAAGGACCTATAGCTGTTAAAGTGGATTTATTGTCTCTTTATACAGCCTCAGCTGGCCCAGGACTTGATATGTAGATTAGGCTGGCCTTGAACTCATAGAGATCAACCTGCTTCTGTTTCTAGACTGCTGGGAGTGTGCCACCACGTCTAACAAAAGTTAAAGTGAAATGAATCTGGTAGAACAGACTTCAGAAGCAGGGAGACATATATGAGCTATTAACTGTCCATCTCTAGGGCTCTGTGTAGCCCACTGTATGTGTAGAATTATAGTTAAAGACAATAGAAATCTGATTTTTTATTTGTTTTGTTTTTTGGCTTGTCATGGAGCCAGGCATGGTGTAATCCCAGCACTTGGAAGGTTAAGGTGGGAGGACCTTGGGTTTGTAGCTAGCCTGGGCTACATAGCAAGAGACCTTGTCTTTAAAAAAAGTGTCTTGGATGGGAAGATCTTATCCAAACTTTCCATGGAGTTAGATAGTATACCTCTTAGTCAACGCTCTTCCAGAACTACTCTTTTTTATAGCTTGTATTTTCATCAAAGTTACAGATTCCCAACTCTCTAAAATGTGTCCCCTACTCTTGTCCCACATAGCCTTCTCTTCTTTCCTCCCTCGTCCTGTATTCTGCGTGTAACCCCTCTGTAGAGGCCATAGTGGGAAGGGTAATTTCTTCCCCAGTCTGGCTGCTTTTTTAGGAAGTAAGTTCCAGTCTTTGGGGGGGGTGGGGATTCCTTTGTAGGCTTCCAGGATTTTGATGAACAAAGGTACCCAAATTCTTTCTTTGGCAATTTATTAAATCTTAAACCTTAAAGCTATCATCAAATAGCCCATGTCGTGGAGATAGAATAGTTGGTTCTGCACCTAGACAGAAATAAATAAATAAACTGACACCTCTCTGAAAAGCCATGCTTTTTCAGAGTGACTGGACTTGGTATACATGTGTTTGCACATGCACAAGAGCACTTCTGCATTTACCCTAGGGACCTGGTGTTAAAAAACGGTGAAGAGGTGTCCTCTACATCGTATACTCCCGAATTGCTTTGAGTTTCTTTTAAAACAATGTGTGATCATTTGGTGATAAAAACAAAATGATTAAGATACTTATAACAGTCAGGTATACTCTCCTAATCCCAACTCTTGGGAGGCAAGGGAGATGAGAAGTTCGAGGTCATCTTCAGCTACACAGAGAGTCTGACGCTTGCCTGGGATGTGTGATGCCTTATCTTAAAACAAACAAACAAACAAACAAACAAACCAAAAACCCAAACCAAACAAATAAAAAACCCAACTCAACAACAACCAAATAAATAAAAATTTAATGTTTTTGGTTGTGAGATTAGTCTTTAACGGCTGAGTCATCTCTCCAGCCCAAACAAAAACTTATTATGAGATAGGCACGTAAGTTAGTGACAGAATGCTTGCCTAGCATATGTTAGGCCCCTGACTCAATTTCCCAGAGCCTGGGGTAGGGAGGGCCCTGTGTACAGGTCCATGGTATCTGGGAAGATAAATAGATGGAAGTGAAGGCAGCCTTAAAAAAAAAACCAATAAACCCAAGCTGTTTTCCATTTCTTTTAAATTTTCTTTGAATTTTCATCCAGTAACATTTCCTTGTTATATGTATGGATGTGAGTCTTGAAAACAGAAAACTGCATAACTACTGTTGGCTTCAGGGTACAGAACAGTCTCAGCCCCCCTCGATTCCCTGGAGCCGTGTTCCCTCTGCAGTCAGCTTCATCCAGTCCCCATTTCTGGCAGTGTCTTCTCCACCCACCGTTATGCCGAGTCCAGGACCTCAGGAAAATGGAATCACCACACAGCATCACCTGCTGGACTTAGAGCAATGCATTTGAGGTTTCCCTGTGCCATGTGCGTCAGAGGTCTTCTCTCTAGACTTCTGAGAGGTGTAGAGTACTCATCATGAGTACCACTTTCTCTGTCCCTCTGTAGCTGACTGGATTGTTTCTAGAGTTTGGAGGTCACTAAGAAGCTGCTCCAAGCTTGTAGGTTTGTGTGCTCTTCTCTCTGGGATCGGCACCCAGGAGCTCGCTTTGCTGGGTCATGTGGTGTCTGTATGTTTAACTTTATGAGGAACTGACAGCCTGCATCTGAAGAAGTGAGGCCATTCAGCAGTGCATAAGAATGTCGGTCACTCCTCTTCTGTGTCAGCACTGTGGACATTGCTATCCCCGTGTGGTAGAGTCACAGGTCGCACTCTGCATCATCACAGTGGCTCATCCATTACTTTAACCACCTTTGATGATGTCTTGATGAGATTTTTCTATAAAATTTCTATTCTTAGTCCTTAAAAAAAGTGTATGAGAAGTTGTCAGTATCTAGCCCGGGCTGGCCTCTAATTAGCAATCCTCTGGCCTCAGCCTCTGGAATTACCAATAGGTACCACACTCCTTGCCTATGTTTGATCATTTTTATAATTTTTTAAAGTGGAAACCTTTAATATTCTTTATATATGAATCGTTTATCAATTGTTATACGTGAATCCTCACACCCAGTCTATAGCATGCCTTTTTATTTCCTTAATATTATCTTTTGCAGAGTGCACAACACTGTGGAGTGTTCATACACACACACACATATATATATATATATATCACTGTATATATATATCATATATATCACCGTATATATATATCATATACATCTCACTGTACTTCCTAGTCATCTCACTCCTTCATTGCCCTCCCCCTGACCCCCGCCTCCCCTCCCCCATCCCCTTTGCTTCACCTCCCCCATTCCCTTTGCCTCTCCTCCCTCATTCCCTTTGCCTCCCCTCCCTCATCCCCTTTGCCTCCCCTCCCCCATCCCCTTTGTCTCCCCTCCCCCATTCCCTTTTCCTCTCCTCCCTCATTCCCTTTGCCTCCCCTCCCCCCTCCCCTTTGCCTCCCCTCCCCCATTCCCTTTGCTTCCCCTCCCCCATTCCCTTTGCAGCCCCTATTGTGTCAATGTATCCCACTATCCATCTCCCAGTCCCTTAAAATCTCTTGTGCCACTTTCTAATTTTTCCTCCCTCTCCTCCCATCTCTTCCGCACGAGCACGCACACAGGCCCATCCATGCAGTGCACGCAGGTGTATGTACACAATTATAAATCTAGGTTCCACATATGAGAAAACATGCTATATATGAGAGGTTTAATTTTGACAAGGATCATCTTTTCTTTTCTTTTCCATTTTAAAAACTGCATTGTATTTTTGGTGCCACTACTAAGAATTCTCAGCCTAAACAAAGCCATGAGACTCTATGTGTTTATATTGGGATCTGCGATCTATTTCAAGTCAACTTTTAAGTAAGCATAGTTTTTTTTTAAATGAACCTAGGACTCTCCAGTTTTCTCTTTCACTTGTATAAGGACCTCTTATCTCTCCACATTTAATGACGTTCATCCTGAAGGAAAGAATGTGTTTTAACCTAGAATATAAAGTCAAATATCTTCTAGCATAAAGAGAAAAAGTTCTGCAGACCCTGGCTGTGATGGAGAGGGTCCCCTTTACCTCAGAGAGCGCCCACAGTTTGCTTTCCAAAAATATCACAAAACTAAACGTAGTTCACACATCAGTTCCCTTTGCCCAGCTTTTTTAGAAGCTCAAAGAAGACTGAAAAAAAAATCAGAACATTAGAATGAAATGGAACTTAAGGCTCACTTGGCTAAATTCTTCCTTTTCCAATTCACAAAAATAACACAAGCACGTGACAGACTGTAGAGCTCCGGGGGACGCTGGCCTCGATTTCTTTGTCCTTCTGGCATCTCTCTCTCTTCATGACCTCACATGTTGGTATGCCCCAGGCTCAGTCCTCAGATCTCTTATTTCTTTCTTCCACTCATTCTCTGGGTTACCTCATTCAGCTCCTGGCTCAAAATGCCACATTCACTATATGAGTCAAGGCTCCTCCAGTCTCCTGCTCCCCTGAACTCAGACTAGTTTACCCAGCTGCCACCTCAACACACCAGAGATGTCTACCAGCTACTTGTCTACCACAGCAGTCTTGGCTTACCCTTGCTCTGGAACTTCTATCAGACCCTTTCGCCTTATCAATGAAATATACCCAGAATCTGACAGCACCATGGCCACAAATGTCTCTATGGCCTGGACTGGGATTTGGACTTTACTCCTCACTGGGTTCAAAGTCTCCTGACCTACTTCTGGAGCCTGTTCTCCACAGTGGCCATAACGATCATTAACGACTCCATCTTGCCTCTGCCTGGCAGAACCTCATGGATGACTTCTCATCATTCTGAATCACATCTCTACATGACCTGACTCCTGCAGGTCTGAACTTTTCTGCCCTCCTCACCTCTGCCGGTTTGCTAGTCTTTGAGTCAAACAAAGCTTGTCGCCCTACAAGGGATTGCCCATGCTGGTTCTGTTCCTCGAGGTGCTCAGCAACCCTGCGTCCTCTCAAGGCTGCAGCACACTGAGGCACACGTACCCCCTGAAGGCCACTTTTCCTCAGAGGCCTACGTGCTCTCCCTATACCTGCCCCATCTTCTCTCTTTGCTGTAGCTTTCTCTGTAGAGCTCACCACTGCCTGTCCCTCTCTTGCTTGCCTCCTCTACTGAAACGTGAGCATCAACGAAGGTGGAGTTTGCTTGGTTCAGAGCTGTGACCCCCAGCATCCAGAGCTGGTGGCCCATAGTCCATGCTCAGAGATCAATACCAGGAGATTCCTTTCTAGTCTGTGTTACTTCCGCCTTTCCCTGGAGGTTGTCATTGCTATTTGTGAGCTAAATAGCTTTTTGGATTTCTAAAAAAAAACCGAAATGCATTTGTAAAAGTGGCCACACAGCTTTCCTGATGACACAAGTTTCATACTGTGCTTTTCTCACTTAATATCTATTTGGAAAATTAGTTGATCCACTCATCTATGTATTTATCAGATTATAGTGTTAGGCCACACCTCAGATTTAACCTGGCTCATTGCCGTGTTGATAGGTATGTGGATTGTGCCCCCTTTCCACTACTGCAAAGGAGCCTGCAATGGATATGGTGACCCAGTCTCTCTCTGCACATGAACGAAAGACCTCACCCTGGAATGTCTGTCTGTCGGTGACTTGGCAGATGCTGATGGTGGGCGTGTAAAACGCTTTCCCTCCCATTATTTATCTTTTTATATTGCTAGCACCCCGCGTCTTCGCCAGCACAAGGTGTATCACTTTCAACATACGTTGTTTTTGACTCCTTTATAAATGAGAAAAGTAATAAAACCTAGGGCTTGCAAGTAGATAGTTTCTATTTCCTACCTGGTAAACTTTTGAATCCCTAGATGAGAAACTCATTTTGTAAAGAAAGAAATAACGCGTGAAAGAAAGAATAGAAGACGATTTGAGATGAGAAACATCTGTCCTTATGGAAGTTTCTTACGAAGAGCCATCTCTTGATGTATGCAGAGAGAACCAAAGGCCACACCCAGCGTCTTTTCTTGCTACAAAATACTGTTTCTAGATTCTTTTCCTTAAATTTGCTTTTATTATTTGTGCAAGTGAGAGCAGTGCGCTCAGAGGCCAGAGGCCTAAGATCCCCTGGAACTGGAGTTACAGGCAGATATGACAGGCGCCGAGAACCAAACTCAGGCCCCCTGAAAGAGCAGAAGAGCTCTTAACCCCTGAGTCATCACGCCGGCCCAGATTTTTATTTTTTTTCTTAAAATGAATCCACAACACAAACCGTCAAGTGTTGAGAGTTGGCTTTAGGGTTCCTGGAAGTTGTTGTGCCCCGTGATTTATTATTTCTTAACAACTTTGTGGTTTCCGCTGGGCCTCACTAGAGCGCTCCCAAAGAACAAGAGCAGTTATCTGTTTTAATGACTGGGCCTGGCATCCAGAACACAGGCACAGGAATGAACGCAGAGAGCCATGCCAAGCCAGACGAGCGTCGGGTTCACAAGCAGCACCTGGGGGCTTCTGGGATGTAGTTGGTTTCAGCCCAGGATGAGTGTGAATGCCGGTTGGCTCTTGCTTGCTCTGCCTCTGTGGCTGCTGGCAGGCCTGCAACGAGGTTCAAAGGGCAGCCCCAAGTCATCTCTGGTTTCATCAGCTGTCGAATGTGGCCTGAGAGATACTTTGGTGTAGCCCCAGTTTGTCAGAATTTGAAGCGTTCTGGGAAGTGAGCTGCTCTTACTATCTAGATGACAAAACTGAGATCAGAGAGACAAGTGTGGCTCCCAGGAGGTAGCCCAGATACTTTAAACCTCAACTTATAAACAGTAAATAGAAAGTGGACTTTATAACGTGTACTTACGGACTTAGGTTGTTAGCTGCAAAAGCATCCTTGCTTTCAAATTCCCAAGAAGCAGTGTAAAAACTCTGTATATGTTCCTGAACCTGTACCCTACCACCTGTCCATGGCAGACATTGTTAATCAACCTCAGAAAGCTCCAACGCAGCCTGAGAACCCTCTTTAAACAGTGCTTCTGGTAGGTAACGAGTCATAATTGAGCCAAGTTTTTATGCGAATTAAACATCTGTTTGTTCCTCCCTCATAAACGTGTGACTCACGACCCAACGCTAACAGCC
Source organism: Rattus norvegicus (assembly GCF_021556685.1). Classification (NCBI taxonomy): domain Eukaryota; kingdom Metazoa; phylum Chordata; class Mammalia; order Rodentia; family Muridae; genus Rattus; species Rattus norvegicus. The sequence goes on along the minus strand of NC_141541.1, from coordinate 36,563,577 downwards.
CTGGACATTAAGCTAGAAGATCGTGGTTTTGACCCTCGGTTTGCTTTTCCTGGTTAAGTTGTATTAGGCAAGTTATTTAACTTTTCTGGGACTAGTTTCCCTGAAATGAGGGCGTCAAGAAGGATAATCAGTAAGCATCCTCCTTCTCAGAACATCCTTATGATTCAAGGCACAGAGATTTTAGAGTCTGTGATTTTATAGTTTTATAGTTATTCTAGGATCTTTGATGAAGACCATAGACGTTCTTTTGTTTTGTTTTTTCTTTCTTTCTTTTTAGGAAATTTGCATCTTACAGATACGTTACTGGAATTCCGACATTCATGTTTCCAGCCTTTCTTGGCTGCTGCTCTTTATTTGCAGGGCTCCATTGATCTATATCACTGAAACCAAAATTTAGACATTCACAGGGGTCAGGGGAGTTACTTAAATGAGGGGAGTTACCTAGAAGCCATTTTTGGCTAAGTGGGGCACAAATGGCCTCACACCCCAAGTTGGAGCAAGGCCCGGTGTAGCTGGCTCACCCTGCAGTTCAAAGTTCAGGATCTTGAGTTGCTTTTTTTTTGGTTTTGTTTGCTCCACTTGTTCCTTCTGATGTGCAAGAGGCCCTGCATTCATTCCGGGCTTAGCAAGGGGTTCTCTTTGGGCTCCTTGTCCCTGGTCTCTCCGGCACCTTGTTGGTGACTGACTCTTGTTTGTTTCCAGGTTCTCCTTCCCTACGGGCATATCCTCTCCTGTCGGTGATCACCCGGCAGCCCACAGTCATCTCCCACCTGGTTCCCACCGGCCCTGGACTCACCCCAGTTAACACTCGCCACGCAGTTGCTGCTGAGGCTGCTGCTGCCGCCGCCGCCGCTGCCGCCGCTGCCGAGACCCCTGGTGGCGAGGCATTAGCCAGCAGCGAATCGGAGACAGAACAACCCACCCCCAGGCAGAAGAAACCACGCAGGAGTCGCACCATCTTCACGGAGCTGCAGCTCATGGGCCTAGAGAAGAAATTCCAGAAGCAGAAGTATTTGTCTACCCCAGACAGGTGAGGACCGGAGGATGGCCCTCTCTGTAGGTACCCCCTGGGGAAGAGTTCTGCCCTCTGTGGGATGTGGATTCACAAACGGCACATTTAGTGCCGGGTTACACTCTGGTCCAGATATTATTCCTTTGCTCAGATCAGAGGGCCCTCTCCTCCGCCTCTCCAATGTTTTTGATAAGCCTCTTCAGAATACCAAGAAAAGAGAAATCACACTATCTGTTCTTAAAGCCCCAGACATTTAACATCACACACGGTGGGTCTAGATCTGTGACTTTAGGCCTTCCTTACCCTCTTGAATACCTGGCTGACTCAGTTTGATGGTCTGGCTCTGGGTGGAAAGGCCTGGATTGATCTAGGTCAGGAGGTTTCTGAGACCTTAGTGCATTTGATCAGGGTCAAAGCAGAGCTACTTGGCAGACATCGCTGAGAAGCTGGAGGGAAATCTCTTTAAAACCTTTGCAATTCATGTTTGGAATGATTGTAAGCCTTGCCTTCTCTAGAGGCCCTCTGTCTTTAATTTAGTACCTTAATTACAAAATATGCCTGTTCCCTTACCTTACCCTGAGGTGGATGAGCTCAGGGATGGGCCTATTTACTGGGAAACTTTTCCAGATCTTTAAAATTATCATTATTATTATTAATTATTATTGTTATTATTATCATCATTATTGTTGCTAACTGCTTTGTCCCCGTTAGGTTGGCCCCAGTCCTGTGAAAGGGAACAGGAAATAACTGCAATTAAATGCCTGAAGCTATTTAGCAGTTGTTTAGAAAACGATCTGAAGTGAAGCACAATCTCCAAGTTTCCCTTTCACGGAGAACTTGTCTGCTGGTTCCACAAGTTAGCTGCTTGCTGGGAGTCTCTTGGGTGCTCCAAAGTGGGGTGGCATGGGTGACAGAGAATACTATGTAGTAAACAGAGCCCTGCTTTAAAGGACATCATGGGTGGAGGGAAAGAATGAATACAATTGTTATAGCATAGTGAGCCAGCTGTGGTGCCGTATGTTGCCATAGAAACGGAAAGATATTGCAGAGCGTGGCAGGAAAGCCTTTAGAAAGACCTTTGGTTCCAGAAGAGAGCATCTTACATAGAGGAGACATCCCTACAAGTCACAGACTCCTGTCCACTAGGCATGTTGGAGGAACTACAAACACGGGCATTTCTACTTAGGGATTGGGTGGGTATAGGAAGGACCTTATCTGCCTGACTGAGGGGCAGGCCTTGCTGCTGAGCAGGCCCTGGCTAATAAGATCCATTTTAGAATCATAGCTTCCATAGCACTACGACTGATGGATTATAGGCAAGTGATGGGCCGGCCAAATCTAGGGATGGCTGCCGGGGCCAGAGCGGAGGGGGGTATATTTAAAAATGGAAATGGAATGGGAAGAACCAACCCTGGATGAGGAAGAAGGGCGAGAGTCGAGTGTCCTGTGGTTTCTGAATGAGGCAGGCCATTAGGAAACACGGATGCCCTTCATGAAAGCCTAGCGGCTGGGGATGGGCTGGGATGGACAAGGCAGAGTGAGCTTTGCTTTGAGCATTGACACTGTGGTTACGTTTGGGCAGGCAGGTCTGTGGGCTGGGGATTAATACACGTGAGCCGCAGGTTGCAGGTAACTAAGCTTTCTGAACTTGTGTGGTCAGACGGAACAGCCATCATCCTTAGTTGTACGGTTGTGAGTCTAAGAGGCTTCTGAAAGTATGGTTGAAAGTTAGGCTTATTTCTCAGAAGCTAGAAAAGCTAAGAGGGAGAAGGGGAGGGGGAGGGGAGGGGGAAGGCGGAAGACGAGGGGGAGGGGGAGAGGATGGGAGGGGAGAGGGGGAGGGAGAGGGGGAGGGAGAAGGGAAAAGAGGAGAGGAGAAGGGGAGGGGGGAGGGGAGGGGGAAGGCGGAAGACGAGGGGGAGGGGGAGAGGATGGGAGAGGAGAGGGGGAGGGGGAGGGGGAGGGAGAGGGGGAGGGAGAAGGGGAGGGGGAGGGAGAGGGGGAGGGAGAAGAGGAGAGGAGAAGGGGAGGGGGGAGGGGAGGGGGAAGGCGGAAGATGAGGGGGAGGGGGAGAGGATGGGAGAGGAGAGGGGGAGGGAGAAGGGAAAAGAGGAGAGGAGAAGGGGGAGGGGGAAGAGAGAGAGAGAGAGAGAGAGAGAGAGAGAGAGAGAGAGAGAGAGAGAGATGTGTCAGGGCTTCCTGATACTTGTCCAAGCATCTCGCAGGTGACCCACACAGAACTGATTCACTTGCACAGGGAGGAGGACTCCATCTGGCTGGCATTGAAGCCTGCGGCTCAGTCCCTCCTCTCTCCCATGTTCCCTACCTCCCTACGTGACCAGAGCCATGAGCACTCCCTCCTCCCACAGCTCCTGCTCTCCTCCTCTTCCCTGTTTGTTTCCCCAGTTTCCTAGGTGACTCCATTTGAGTGAATCTGCAGGGAAGTGAGAATTTGTAACGGTGGCAGGTAATGAGAACAGGCCGATGACAGTGAGATTTTTTTTTTCCTGCAGCCAACGTGGTGAGTCAAGGATGCATTTTTCCCAAGTGAGCTAACAACATTTGCTAATGCTGTTGTAAAACTGTGAGCCTTCTACTGACTAATGCACCTGATGGCCTCAGGTGAACCAAGCTCAGGAAAACCCTTCAGGAGCCTAAAAGGACCCTTAGCACCACCAGAACCCAGAACAGCTCTGGGACCAGAATTGTAGAATCACCCTGGATCGTCTGGTTCATAACGAATGACTCCCTAGGGCGTACTGCTTCATTAAAGAGAAGAGCTAAGTGCTGCTGGCATTGGGCACTGCTTATTGCTTTGGTCAGTTCATCACTTCCTGGAAACTGCTCAGCCGACAGTAGCCCCTCCACAGGGATGACCACGTATGTAAATGTAGCTTTTAGACAGGCCCAACAGTCCTACGAAGGCAGAGTCTATTTTTGAAATTATTAGAGGCTTAGTTAATGTGCCCCAATCAGAGCGGGAGTTCTGGGCAGCTGTGTATGTAAACACGCAGAGTTGGCTGATGCCAGGGTCCATGGGTGTGTTTATGCCAATGGTAGATAGATGTTCCTGGGTGGAGAAAGCTGCAACCAAGGCATCAGGCGTTGCACCTGGACTGCCTGTTACACCTGGACTGCCTGTTGCACCTGGACTGCTTGTGGCTTAGGGTTGAGCCTGTGCGGGCTTGCAAAAAATAGTGGGCCCTAGATCTGCAAGTGGCAGTTCTCAGAAACCTGGTGACCTTCAAGCACTGGTGGTCACGGCTCAAGTTAATGTACAAGTCTGAACTGCTTCGCTGAGCAGGGTTGGAGCTCAAGGGAGGTTGCAGGCAGACAGCTCATGTTTTCTTGGATCTCATGTCCCCCTAGGCAGTACCCAGGTAACTGTATAGGTCCCTGGCTGCAGCCTTGAGAACTAAGGATAGAAACCCAACTAACTTCCCCCTAATATCCCGTGTCATATTTGGCGTTGGGTCCTTGCTCAGGCTGTGGCATTTCTGTTTCCCCTCCACAATTTTTGCTTTGTGGAGAAGTGTTGTGAGGTGGGCCCTCACACAGAAGGTGGCATACAAGTCAGTCATGGGCGGATTTCACTCTTGCTCCAGGATCCAGGAGTCAGCAAAATTAGAGCCAGAGGAGTGTTTATTTCAGGCTCTTTGTATCACATAGTCTTTCCCCATCTACTCACGTCTGCTGATGTAGCACAGAGGTAGCCATGGGCAATGAAAGCAAATAAACTTGTCTGCGTTCCAATAGACTTTATTGAACAGGAAAAAAAATCAAGTGTCAGGAATAGCTTGGCCATGTCATCGTGAAATTCTACTCTCTCGCTAAGCGTTAAATCTTCTATCTGTAAAATGGGAATAATTATACCTACCAAGCTCGGTGTGGTGAAAAGATAGCACTGGGCAGTGGCTTAAAGTGTGTGTTTGGGGTGCTGGCATGCTCTGGAGATGGTTGCTGTGTGCTCGAATGACTTCTCACTGTACAAATGGCTTCAACCTTAGGACTTTCCAGAAGGTTTCAAAGTAGAAATACAGTGGGCCTAGAAAGCAGGAGGGACTATGGATTTATGGCTTCATTGGGTTGTACATTCCAACCATTGTAATAATTTAGGAACATTCCTGGGGCTGAAGGGGATGTTTTAGCACACGAGTCACTTGCTTCACGAGTACGAGGCCTGAAGTTCAGATGCCCAGAACCTTCGTAAAAATTGGGTAGGTATGGCCGCTGCCTGTAACCCTTGCGCCTTTAGCAGGCACAAATAGGGGCTGTCCAGGGCAATGGGGGAACTCTGGGTTCACCAAGATACCCTGTGCCAATAAATATAGTAGGATGTAATGCTTGACGTCAACCTTGGGTTTCTACACACACCACACACAAACATGCATGCACCTAACTATATACACATGCATGTGCAAAAATATTTCTGAGTCCTGCTTTGGGATCTAGTGACGTAGTAGGCAGTTTTGTGAACACAAGCTCAAGGCTTGGTCTTGAGCTGGGGAGGCACAAGTAGCATGGACAGCATGGTCCATTGGGGTGACTGCTGAGTCAAAGGAGTTATGGGAGCTCACCAACACCGGAGGTGAATCTGGAGAGATGAATGGAATTCCCATAGAAGTACAGCTTTACTTCCTGTTTCTAGCTTTTGGGATCTTGAGCCTACATTTTATAGATATAGGGGTGAAGATCAAAGGCTTGGATGTTGAGGTTCATTTCAGAGAGAGAATGATTCTGGGATGGGGACTCTGCCCGTGGTCTTACGTGTGGCCCCTCTTTTCCTGTTTTCCAGCCCTACACAGCGTTCTGAGAAGGGAGACACCCTTCCTCTCGGCCATGGCCAGGGTTAATGGTGGCAGTCTGAGATTTGGTAGCAAGCGCCAGGCGCCAGCCAGCATGTCCCCACCGCTGTCCCTCACTGCATTTTCCTCACCCTTCCTTTGTGTCTCATGCCTTCCAGGTTGGACTTGGCCCAGTCTCTGGGGCTCACGCAGCTGCAAGTGAAGACTTGGTATCAGAACCGAAGGATGAAGTGGAAGAAGATGGTGAGAAAGGGCAAGGGGTGCAGCCCTGGGCCCATTCTGGTGGGAGGGATTTCCAGTCTGAAGCTGTGGGGAAGGATCTCTGGTGGTTTGGACTTCGAGACAGGAAGATCTTCTGAGGCACTGGCTGTAGAGGGAGGCTGTTTGAACTTGACTTCTTTTTTTTTTAAACAAACAAACAAACAAACAAACAAAAAATATTTTTTCAGTCTTCTATTTTATATTTTATATATATTTATGTATATTTACAATATATATTTTATAAAATATATTTTTATATTCTATTTTATATTTTCAGTCATCTATTACACCCAGATTGAAATTTCCCCTCCTTCTCCTCCTCTCCAACCTCTCTTCCCCCTTGCCTGTACATTGCCCCCGCCCCAGATCCACTTCCTACCCCCACCCTCTCCTCAGAGAAGAGCGGGCTTCCCAGGGACGTCAACCAAAACACTGCTCAACAAGCTACAATAAGACCAGACATATACTGTTACATCAAGGCAAAAAGGCAAACTGGTAGGAGGAAAACAGTTCCATAAGTAGGCAAAAGAGTCAGGTACAGCCTCTGCTCCCACTGTTAGATCCCCTCAAGAACTCTAAGCTATGCAGCCATAACATATATGCAGAGGACCTAGGTCAGACCCCTGCAGCTTCTTTGCAAATTCTGGGTCAGTTGATTCTATGGGCCTGTTTTTGTGATGTTCCTGACTCCTCCGGTTCCTCTAATCCTTCCTCCTCCTCTGCAGGACTCCCTAAACTCCACCTACCTTTGGCTGTGGTCCTTGTCATCTGCTCCCATCAGTAGCTGGATGAGGTCTCTCTGGTCTCTTTGATGATGACTGTGCTAGACTCCGGTCCCAGCACACTCTTTAGACAGGACAGTATGCAGGTAGAAGGTTTTGTGACTGGGTTGGTGTCCCAATCCCTCCACTTGAGGCCTTGTCTGGTAACAGATGGCCAGATCAGCGCCGCCCCCAGCCCCCCACCGTGTCCCCATTACTAGGAGTCTCTGCTAGGGTTACCCTCATAGACTCCATGGAGTTTCCAATTCACTTTTAAAATATCCCTCAGTTCCTGTCATTTCTCCCAGTATTTTCTCCTTCCTTCCCCCAACTGATCCTGCCTGTTTCCAACCCTACTCACTCATAGTTCGCCTGCGAAATCTACTCTGCTTCCCCTTCCCTGGGGGGGAGCCTTATGTCCTCCACTGAAGTCCTCCGTGTTGCTTAGCTTCTCTGGGTGACCTCATTTCTTAACCAGTTTCTCTAGAAATCGAAGAAGAAAGCCTACAAGCTCCCTCGGCTGCTATTCTGAACCCCACCTTCTAGTACTTACAAAGATCTCCGTTCTCCTCCCAGCAATAGCTCAGTACCTTCTGGCAGTAGTTATAAAAAGAGACGCACGCTTCTGTGCCTGCGTCCTTGAATGCGGTAGTCTTTAACCTTGGCGGCCATCACAGTTACTGGGTAGCAGGATAAGCTCCCCTCCCTCCTAGGGAGTCTGATCTCGGAGATCCATGGCAGGGCTGGGGATGCCAAGATATTTTGTAGCATGCTCCCTTCAGCTGGCTCCCACCTTCCAGTGACCTATTCGATTGAGAGAGCCTGCTGTGACTCCAGAGCCCTCACAGTGCAGTCACGTTCTTGAAGTCCCACCCCTGGACGTTTTTCCATTTAGAGAGGATGCTATGGACCCACTTCACGTCTAAACTGCAGAGTCACTGCTGCTCCTCTGCTAGCCATCCCTGTCGTAGGCAGCACAGGGACGAGAATAAAACATAACCCGTGCTTCTAGTGGAATTTGTTCTGAAGGTGGAGAAAGAAGGCCCAGGAAGGGCATGCAGAATGATTCGGTTATTTAGTTCGAGATCAACCCCTCAAAGAGTTCAGAGTTGTAGGAACGAAGACAGCTGCAGACAGAAGTTAAAACTGAAGGATAACGAGATTCAGATAAATTGAGTCATTCTGAAAATTCTATAAGGCTCTACACATATGGGACTTGTGGAAATTGGGGGTGGATGTTGTTCACTAAGGGAACTGAGTTCGGGGAGTGAGAGGTGCTGGGCCATTCCTCTGAGAGCCCCTCCCTGCCCATCTGGGGCACTCCCCTTGGGTCCTTTTTCTTTTTCGTCCCACCACCTTTCTCTTTCCTCATCAATCATCATTGTGGTAATCAATGTCTCCAGAGCAGCAGAGTATTGTTTAAATTGGTTATCAGCAATCTTTGCATGAGTCATACGAATAACAAACTGACAACCCGTCCTCTTGGCCAGCACCACCCAGTCCCCCTGTGGGACAAACATGTGCACTCTGAACTGTGACATCACCTGATTTTTATTAGCCACTCCACTGCCAGCACAGTTGTAGATGATGTTTTCAGCCATGTGCTTCAAAAATGGAAGGAACTCAGCAGCTTTAACATCAGAGAACATTCTGGGCCAATTCAGATCCCTTCAGGAGAGAAGAGAACCAAGCTTTTAGTTCAGTTCATGTTAGGAACAGCCAGTTATTTCGTATCAGGTAATAGGGTTGGAGTGACAAGTTGAACCTTAAAAACGTTTTGAGGTACTTGCATTTCCATGTGGTGGCTGTGAGTATGAGTGTAAGGGACAAAACCCAAAAGGCCCGTGAGAGCAGAAAGGGATGTTGAAGGGGCAGGAAGGGTGAGATAAGGAGTGCAAAGGGAGGCAGAGAGGGAGGAAGGCAGGAAAGCCATCACAAACAAATGATGTTTGAGAATGCTTAATGAAGTTAACGTTTTATATGCTAATTAAAAAGACTAATTAAAACACACAGAACATAAAAATACTTTCAGTTGAGTCACTGAGACAGACCTGAAAGCTAGGTTAAACAGAGTAATCAAAGCAACCATGGAAGGGCTGACATACCGCTTCAGGAGCAGAGAAGAGGAGGGAAGGCTTTGTGGAAGAGGCGTCCGTAAACTGGTTTCAGTGGGATGGATGGCAACGTGTCCAGTGATGGTGGGGAATGGGCTTTGGGCAGAAAGAAGGGGCAGAAGGAACTTCAGAATGGTGGAAGCCACACACAAGGCATGGTGCGCAGTTGTAAGTGTGGAGTTCAGACTCCCTCAGAACAGCAGGGCATTGTTGAGCTCCAGATTGCCTCATATATTTCCCCGCTAAAACTCTTTCAAGGCTATCTCTTCAGGTACTGAGAAGGAAAGAAAAAGATAATTGGGTAATAAAGATGTCTCAAGGCAAGTAACCTAATTGGAACTGGAAAAAGATTAGCATTTGATTCTCAGACTCACTCTCAAGGCTGCCAAGGACAAAGCTGCCAAGAGCCAGATAGGATCTCTAACTAGTTTTGACTGGTCAGCATGTGTAACCTATAGCGGGTTGAGTAAATTTAATTTTGCACATTAGCTGGGATGCTTATCCCATATTCCGTTTCTGGGGATCCACAGCATTTATATCTGGCTGAAAATGTCTCATTTGTTAGTGGTCTGCAGTGTTAACACCCAGTTCCCTTCTGAAAGCGGACCGACCATACACTGCAATGTGGGAAGACTATAGTGTCACACACAGGTGCCACTTGCTTTTGAATTGTCTCCAGAGTGAACAGTTCAGTGAAACTGTTACCGGTTATGACCCTGGACAGGTTACTGTGTGTCTCCTTGGTAAAGTCTCACATCTACTTCGCAGAGTTCTGCTATCTGAGGTAACATCTCTAAAATACCTAGGCTAGTGTTCGCCACATGGGACGCAGACAAGGGAGGTTAGCCATCGTGGTTTTTAGTGTTTGTTGTCGACACAATCCATGTTTTCAAAGAATCTGAGCTTGTCGAAGCCATGATAGGAAGGCAAAAGTGAATTCTACAGGCTTCTAAGACCCCTCAAGCTTCTCTCTTGGTTGAGGGGAGTCCTGAGTACTTGGTCCCCTGATTCAGCTCTGGGACACAGTTTGAGGCCTAATGGGACATGGGGTCATCAGACTGGGACAAACAGCTAATGAGAATGGCAATGCTGTAGGAAAGATTCATGGAGGAGAGTCCAGACATTTTTTTTCTCAGCATCATCAATTCCATGGTCCCAACTGTGCTGGAGGAGGGAGGGGAGAGGGACCTGGCTTCTAGTGGGTGAGCGTGGACGCATAGGAAGCAGTAAGACCAGTGGCATGTCTTACTCGATCCTGTGCATTCAGCAGAATGTAATGCTGGTGCGAATGCTAGATTCGAGAAGTTTGGACTCTTACATTTAACTCCAACTCTACCCTTGGCTTGCTTCGATGCCTGCAAACACTTTCTGTCAACCGCTTCCTGTCATCCTATTCTCTCTGAGGTGCCTGAACCCCATCTGACTACCTCAGGAAGAAAGCAAGAAGAGCCATCTTGACATCTTCGTCTATATTCAGATGCCTAGATTTAGGGTACGGAGGTGGACTCCGGATAAATGCAGCCAATGCAGTACAGTATTCTGGGTGCTTTGTGAGAGACAGAGAGAAGCACATGGCCTCATGCCTAGTGGGTTGCCTGACCTCTCTGGACTAAGGAACAACCTGTCTCTAGGAGTCAGTGGGGAAACAAACCCCCGGAGAGGCTGCAGGGTGCTCTCGAGTGTGCAATCCTAGCGCAGGACGGGTGTGATTTAATTGCATGTCTCAGGTGCGCTGGGAGGCAGGGGGCCAGAGGTCGATGCGGAAAGCAGCCAGGAGGGTAGTTATCTCCTAATTATTGCTTGCACTGGAATGTTTTATTCCATTTAGAAAATGGTCTGATTGTTTTGACTTTTTTTTTTTTTTCATGCTGTAGGGAAACAGCCAGGTGGGGTAGATCCAAGCTGTGTGGGTGGTGTTCTGTAATTGCTGGGCTGGACTTTCTTTTGCCAATTAGATGGCTTCCTTAGACCTGCCCTTTTCTAACTTGATTATTGCATGGGGCAACTGCTTTTCTGTATAACCTCTTTCATACCCAGTGGAGCCGCTTTCAACATGTAGATTCTGTCTTGGCACAGTCAGGCACTTTCAAAAGCACTGACATCAAAATCAGATACTGACATACCCGAGAAGGAACACGAGTGTCTTCTCTCCAGAGGCGATTTCTGCTAAGTGTCTATACCTTGCTTAAGTTCACTTCATACCTCCCTTTGAGCTGTCCGGATGGGTTCAAATAAGTCAAGAAGAACTGCAGCTGGAAAAAGGTGTTTATTGAGCCTATATAGCTTTCTTGGCTCTTATATGCAAAAAATAACTCAAAACAAATCACAAATCTACATAAGAACTAAAATCACAGAAGCCTTAGAAGAAAACAGAAGTAAATATTTTTGACTTAGGATTAGAAAAGGCCTTCCTGTATCCAACACAAAAATCGTTAGCAACAACAGAAAAATTAAGTTGGATTTTATGAGAATTAAAAACTTTTGTGCTGTGAAAGATACCATGACAAAGTGAAAAGATTAAAGAGAGAGAGAGAGAGAGAGAGAGAGAGAGAGAGAGCGCTGAAAAGAGAGCCCTCAGCATAGAAACAGATATTTTTAAGTGTTCTATCTGGTAAGAAACATGAATCTAGATTTTTTTTTTTTTGGTTCTTTTTTTTCGGAGCTGGGGACCGAACCCAGGGCCTTGCGCTTCCTAGGTAAGCGCTCTACCACTGAGCTAAATCCCCAGCCCCGAATCTAGATTATTTTTAAAAATCTCTTATACTGTATTCTAAGGAGATAATTCACACAGACAAATTGCGAGACACATGGTCTGTCCTGAGATCATATACACAGTATACAAATTGAGCAGGCTGTACTTACATACTTAGATAGAATATATACCAACAATTTAAAAAAAAAGGCAATAAATTTGAGAGAGACCAACTTGGGGAGGGGAACATGGGAACGGTTGGAGGAAGAGAAGGAGGAAGTGATATATTATATTTTAAATAAAATTTATTTTTAAAAGATGTACAAAAGGCCAATAAACACATGAAAAGCTGCTCGACACTGTTAGCCAATAGGGAAAGGCAAATGAAAACCACACTGAGCCCCTCCTTTGCACGAGCTAGGACAGCCATAATCATGAAGGCATCTATTCCAAGCATTGGGGAGGAAGCGGGGAACTGAAATCCATACACATCATTGGTTGGAATGTCCAGTGGTGCAGCTACTTTAGCAAGAGTCCTCAGAATGTTAGTCAGAGTCGCCACACGATGCAGCCCGTCTGTTTCTGGGTACAAACCTGAAAGAGGTCCAAGCGGAAACTTGAAGCGGTGTCAGTTCATCCATGCTCACAACTCACTGAGCCCAAAGGTGGGCGTAACCTGAGTGTCCATCAGCTGAGGAGGGAGTCAGGGAGCTGACACAGACATGCGGTGAACATTATTTTCTGATACGTGCTACAACGTAGATGGGCCTTGAGGACACTGTACAAGTGAAGCAAGAAAAGCCCACGAGTTACGATTCTGTGTCTGTGGAAAGACCGCTTATTGCCGAGGTGCAGGGCAAAGATGTGGTGCTGATGGGCAAGAGGCTTCTATAGGGGATGAGGACACTCAATTTAAAATTTCACTGCCGTGATAGTTGCCCTAGTTAGCAATTATGCTAGACATTGTTAAATTGGGCAGTTTAAATACATGAAGGTTGAATGCAAGCCCAGTGGAAGGAAGTTAGGTCACTGGGAAGTGTCCTTGAATGGACAGGACACTGAGACCCCAGCTCCTCCTTTGCCTCCTGATCACCTTCTCCCACGTGATAATCTGGCTTCCCCATATGTCCGAAAGTAGTGGGCCAGCCATGAAGTAAAACCACTAACCAGCGAGGGAAAATAAACTGTTCCTTCAGATGGATGTATTCATCTCAGATATTATACTCCAGAGTTATGAATCCAATTATTACAGAAAGTAGCAGAAACATCTCCTACCCCTTCTCTATTTAATTAAAGCCCTCCCAAAGCTCTTCACGCTAGCTGTGCCCGGAACATTAACTACACAGAACCAGGGGTTGGAGTCGGTGGAGGAAGGACTGTATATTTCCTTTACTAAGTTAACTATGGCTATGGAAAACAATTATTTTCTACCTGTCTCATAGGGTTCGTTTCACACACGTGTGCTCATTTTCATGCCTGCTTTAGAGTCTGTTCTTTTAATCTCTCTGTCCGTACTTCTCTTGGTATTAAGTGCCGAGTTATGCGATGCTGACTAACATCCACTGAACAGGAGAGAAGCTGGCTACAGCCTTCAAACACCCGTGGCCAAACCCGGTGGCTTCGCTATCCCGTGGAAAACCACACACCGTGCTGTGCGAGGATGGACCAGGAGCAGGGCGGAGGGATTTCTTGGATGCAATAACTTTTCTTTCCTTTTTCCACATAGGTCCTTAAAGGTGGACAGGAAGCACCCACGAAACCTAAGGGGCGCCCCAAGAAGAACTCCATTCCCACATCAGAGGAGATCGAAGCGGAAGAGAAAATGAACAGTCAGGCCCAGAGCCAGGAGCAGCTGGGATCCTTGCAGGGACAGGAGGAACCCCGTGATCCCCAGGAGCCCAAAGCGTGCCTGGTCCCCTTGGAGGTGGCAGAACCGAGTCAACAGCCCCAGGAGTTGCCAGAAGCTTCCTCTGAACCCCCACCATTAAGCTAAACTAAAGTTCTTTAGGGGGAGGGGGAGCCTGGGAAGAAGGGAAGAGAGAAGCAAGGAGATGCTGACGGAGAGAAGACCGCTAAAGACTAGTCACGTGGGTAGAGGAGCGCTTGCTGTCTCCCTCCTCCCAGCGGCATTTTCATCTGGAGCACTTGATGAAGACTTACTTGTGTGGGACTTGCCGTTCTTGCAAGGCTGTGTTAGCCACAGATACCCTTGAGTAAGGGAGATAGCGCCTTGGATCTGATTGCCCAGGCTTAGGTGATGGCTTTAGGGCTGGCTGCAGCAGCCTCTTAGTGTGGCGGGCTGGGCTGGCCTGCAGCAAGGGCTGCTCTTCTCCCTCTGGGCAACAGGTCAGCAAAGCAGGGAGAAAGGAGGTGGAAGTGCTTGGGAGGCCTGCCCAGGCTCCTTGCTGACTCAGCGCTTATTTCTGTAGTTTTAAGAGAATTGATTTTTTTTTTTTTGAGGGTGGGGTGGGGTGGGGTGGGGAAAGCCGTTAAAGGCAGAGAAAAAAGAAAAAAAAAGAAAAAGAAAAGGAGTTGGAGGGAGTTGTGAGTTACAGGGGACGTCTCAGAGTCCTGCTCGTCTGTTTGGAGACACGTGTGCCTTTGTACCTTTATAAGATGGTCAGGTGCCAACAGACCTGATGATCGATCCTTGGCTTCCCTGCTTCGTGAAGCTGCCATCCGGGAAGCTGCAAATGCAGATGCGTTAAGATAACTTTTATTTTTTAATTAAAAATAAATCTTTGAAGAGGATTGTCTTGTTTTTGTTCATTTGTTTGTTTAGAGAAGTGTCCTGTGGAACGGGAGGTAGTCAGTTTCCATGGGCCTTTCTTTTCCCATCTACAAAGCAAAAGGTTGGGCCACACCACGAGTGCCTAAGTACAGGAGCCACAGAAGTGATACGGTGGTCACGAGGTTAGGAAGTCGAGTAGCTGGGCTGCCCCACCAAGCTACTCCACGGCCAGCAGCTGCACAGATGGGGGCTTCAATTTTAAAAGTTGTTGTGGTATTTTTAAAAATATACTTCTTTATTTTATTTTCCCGTGTGTGTGTGTGTGTGTGTGTGTGTGTGTGTGTGCGCGTGCGCGCGCGCGCTCATGTGAGCGCGTGTGGGGCATGCTCCTGCCACTGTGTGCGAGGCCAGAGGACAAATTATGGAAGTCGGTTCTGCCCTTCTCCCATGTGGACCCTGGTAATTCAGCACAAGTCATCAGACATGGAGGTAGGTGCTGTTAGCAACTCAGCTGTCTTGCAGGCTGGCCCTTTTGGATAGCTAATTTAGGGATAAGCTTTGGGGGGTCAAAACTCTAAACATGAGCTTTGCTTCTGTCCAAACCTTTAAGCCCAGTCCTCTGTACTGGTTTCTCGTTTGTCACCCAGCTTTTCTTTATTAATTATCCAACTTCTACGAAAAGAAGACTTAAAAGCAGACTACACTGCTGTGCCAAGGCACTGGTGCTGGTGCCCAGTGGACGTGCTTTCTCACGTGAAAGGGGTCTGGGCTCCATAGTCCCTGCATAAGAGGAAGATGTCACAAGGGAGGGTTTGTCTGGCTCTCATGCACTCTGATTGTGAGGCCTGATTTCTCAGGGTCACCTATAAGGTTGCTTCCCTGTGATGCCCTTCAGGACATGACACCTACTTAGTAACTGGCCAGTCATCCATTACTGCCACCTTTATCATGCCATAGGCTTGGAAGCTAGCAGCCCCAGCCAGGAGGTCGAAGCTAACATTGTTTCTGTGAAAGAGTCACACGACACACTTTAGAGCCAGACAAAAATCTGCCCATGTGTAGCCATCTGGCTGCCCACTTCCCTCTGTTGACAAGCAGACAGGGCAACCACACAGCTTTGATCAAGGCCCACCTCACATCTCTGCTGCTGAGAAAAGCAGAGGGAGACGTCTTTCCTTTTACTCCCATGAATAGACAAAGGGGTAAAGGATCGGCCTCCGAGAACCAGTTTGTGTAGACCACACCCTGCTGCCTGTGCAAGGCAGCTTGTAGCAAGTGTGCAGAGAATTGTCTTCCTCGCCTCTGCCCACCCTGCAGTGCACTTGTACAATGTGCTGACCAAAGCGGTGTCACAGCAAACCAAAGCCGGCATACAATGGCTAGAGTCAGCATGTGGGCGGGGCCGGGTAGACTCGGAGAGCCGTGCTGTTCTCATTCTAGGAGCTGTCTGCCACTGAGATGTGTGCATGCGTATGTGGGGTGTGGGGTGTGTGGTGTGTGGTGTGTGTGTGTGTGTGTGTGTGTGTGTGTGTGTGTGTGTGTGTGTGATCTATGAGCGTCTTCTACTCCAGGTGCCCATGATGTTCTTTATCATCTGACAACAGCCGTGACCGTATGGACCTGTCTGTGCACACACTTGCTGGCTCTACCACATGCTGGGTTCCAGGTGCTTCTGACTCCAACTTACTCCTTGTCCCATCCTCTTTGGTTGGTTTCTTGCCTGGAGGGGTTGAAGACATTTCACTGGTGGATTTAAAACCTGGGATTATCTTTCCCTGTGTTCGGTAAGGCCCAGCCCAAGAGTACCTCCACTTACAAGCTCGTGGCTTAGCCTCCAACCTAAGATGTGCCTGTTTCTTTTTTTGTTTTCTTTATTTTCTAATGAATCAAAGATGGGCCAGCCTGGACATTCTCTCTCTCTCTCTCTTTTTTATTGACAAAATTATTCGTACTCAAGGCATATCTGATGTTTTAAAACCCGCACGCAATGTAGAATGGCTGCATCAGGCAACGTGGCCTTTGCATTTTCTCATATACCATTATTTTTACCATTATTACTATAGGGAGGCCCACTCTCAGCACTTTGTCATCATATAATAGTCTGAAACCTGTAGTCACCACATTGTACAATAGATCTCTCTTTGGACCTACCCGTCCTAACTGAAAATTTTAAAATATAAAATATTTATTTTTATTTCATGTGCATTGGTATTTGGCCTGCATGTGTGTCTGTGTGAGGGTGTGGCCTCCTCTGGCTTTGCAGACAGTTGTTAGCTGCCATGTAGGTGTGGGGAATAGAACCTGTGTCCTGTGGAAGAGTGGCCAGTACCCTTAAGCACGGAGCTATTGCTCCAGCCCCATGACATCTTTTATCCTCTACCCAGCATCTCTCCAGACCTCGTCTCTCATCCCGAACATGTGGTAATTACCATGGTTACACTGTACTTCCGTCACAGCCTCAACTTCCTTAGCGTCTACTTACCAAGTGAGAGTACGTTGAGGTTGTCTTCTGTAGCAGGCCCCCCTTTGCCACGTAAGATGGTGACCTTCAGGTCCATTTATTTTCTCTCAGTTTGTAAGATTTCCTTCACTTTTGAGTCAGACAGTATTTCACCGTGGTCATGTACCCGTTTCCATATCCACCTGCCGGTTGGGTCCTTTGGTTAACACCCACCTCTGTTATTGTGAGTAATACTGTCATGAACACCAGCAGTCTCTTTCTCCAGCAGTGAGAAGGAAAGTGTCTTTTGCTTATGCCTTCTCTGGAAGCCAAGCCCCACTCTTCCTCCAGCTTTCTCTTTCTCTTTTCGCTTCCCATGCCCCATGGTACCAGCTTCTCAAGTCTCCTCTGGTTTGTCACAGTAGGTAGGTTGTTCTAAGCAATTCTGGAAGGAATTACTGAGAAAACCGCCCCCCATTGCCTCGCCCCACCCCCTGAATTTCTGGGTGATTTTTTTCTTCCATGGTTTTGCACTTGCAGGCCTTGCTAAGTGAATGCATTGTCCTTCTCCGGAATACAGGGTGATGGCCACCAAGGGTTCAGGTTTTAATATAAGGAATGGTCTCTGGTCAACTTTTAATGTTTTCCAGAGGAAGAGAAAGAGCTTAGGCAAGTCTTTGAGAATCTGGAGCAACCAACCATAGAGACATTGACTTTTTTTCTTTAGGAGTGACTCTGCTCCGGCAAGCTTGGAGAGATCCTATTTACACGAATTTTTTGACTTACTGCTGTCCATTAGGCTGTAAAGTGGGTGAATTCTTTGAGGTTTATATGAGCCCATTAACTAGAGAAAGACCAATGCCCTTTTCTGGGTTCTGCATGGCTTAGGAGCCATGCTGAGGACCAAGCAGCCCCTGCAGAGTCTTCCTCATAAGCAGGACCCTTCTCCTCCCAGACAAGGGCCCGTCAAGGGCAGGCTGTTGGTACCAGTGAGGATTTCTTAGAGGGTCCCTCTGGTTCACTCCCACCCTGTGCATTCTTTCTGGTAGGAAACAGACTCCTGCCGTAGAACCCACTGTAGACTGTCAGTAATGTTCTTAACCACAGGACTGTGCTCTGGGTCACTATGTGTGCCAGATGGCTCCCATGTTATCTTGAAAGATTTGCTAGGATACACCCAACCACACAGGATTTAGCAATGCATTTGCTCTTGCAGTATGAGCTACGATTCCTCAAACTCATCTAAATAGATTTATCACAAACACGTCTTAAGTAGACCAGTTGGGAGTTTTCTCTCTTGCCTAAGTCTATGGCTAGGTCAAGACCAAACCCTCTCAAAATTGTCTGTAAGTACTTCCTCACTCTTACCCCTCCATCTGTTTGAAAGGAACCAGAGAAGGGGGTTGAACGTGTTGGGGGCAGAGCTGAAATGCACTGTGTGCAGAAACTCCCCTTTCAGGATTTCTACACACTTCATTGCCTGCACTGTTGAGAGCCTGGAGGAACTCGTGATTTTTGATCCCCCTCTGAGATCCTCACTGCTCTCCCCTGGGTTCTGTTTGCTGCCTGCTGCACCTCTTCCGGGCACAGAGGCTTCCCTCTTCTTTGGATCAGGCAACTCTGTCCCTGAGACCCTGGATGCCAAAGGGCTCTTAGCCCAAGAGACAGTCTCCTTTCTGCTCTCCCTCAGACCTCAGCAAAATAGCGAGAAGCCACCTCCTCTTAAGAGTGCTCCTAACTAACCCTGCCTTCGTCTCCAGTCCAACCTGTTCACTCTTCCCTCGCCTCTTCTTAATGCACCTTTTGTGACTGCTGCTGTGTCCTGCCATTTTCCCAGGAAGGACACGGCTTCTTTTTTGTTCCCCTATTAGAGCATAAATCCCTCAAGGCTGTTTTTCAGTGGCTACAGGCTGGCACTTCCTCCTCTTTTTCAGCTGAGCTCTCCAAAGGTCTGCAGCTGCAGGGTCTGTGTTCTCCTGGCTTCCTGCTTAGTTATTGTTTTTGTCATCATCATCATCGTCGTCGTCCTCGTCGTCGTCGTCGTCGTCGTCGTCGTCGTCGGCGGCGGCGGCGGCGGCGGCGGCGGCGGCTCCACAGAAATTTGTACTGCTTACTTCCCCAAAACTCAAGGCCCCTCACCACAAAGTACCTCTCCCGGACCCTGAGTATCCCCAGAGCAGCAGATCTGTCTGTCCATGGGCTGTTGTTTGTGTACCCTTTTCAGAGACAAGAAGACAAAAGAGCTTCATTGCTTACTGAAATTCTCCCAGAATCCAAGAAATTACTGTTGGGTCACTTTCCCCTGAGGAAGCTATTCATAAAGATGGGTGATAGAGAATCCACATTTGAAGGCCCCAAGGGAGCAAGGACAAAGGCCGCTGATTGTGCGATCTCCTTGAGGTCGGGGCGAGGGTGGGGGAGCGTGGATGGGGCTTTGAAGATATCCCCAAAGTGCTTTCCATCAAGAGTCCTGGGCAGTGTTTGGCTAGGGGGAAAGAACGCCTACTGAGTATTTATCTAAAACAAAAATTAAGAAAATTCTAGAACAAACTGGTATCGGGTAGCTGGTGGAGAGTCAGGAGGCTGCGCGGCCTATGAGACCAAGGACTGGAGTGTGTAGATGAACTGCAGAATGGGGCAGTATGGCGGGAGTCAAAGGCAAGAAGGTCTCAGCCGTTCCTATGGGCTTGGCTCCGAAGTGCGGGACGGGCGACAGCTAGCGACATTCTTTCCATTTTGCAGAGTGGAAGGTTCTAGAGGTGGCAGTGATCAGGACAGGGCTATCTGGGGCTTTGGAGAGCCAGGAGCAGCCGGCCATAGCCATAATCCAGCAAGCATTTTCAATATGTTTTTTTTGCCTGGTCCTAAAATAGCACTAAGAAGAGGCAAGGGGTGGAGAGTGAGAAGAAGGAAGGTTGGCTCTATCCTCAAACCTATTAAAATATTCTTTCCCTGTGTGACAGTGTTCTTTCTGGACAAGGAAGGTGATTCACCCCAAATACATTGGTAGTTACACCCCAAAGCATGCCCTTAGCTTGCTAGGCTGGCTAAGAAGGGGCCAAGGTCTTAGGTGGGCCCCTGTGTCCCAGGAATGGTGATTAGCGCTGGAGCAAGAGTGTTTGTTAAGTTTACCTGAATATGTCTCTAATCCCAGTTTGTCTCCCAAATCCTGGGTGGAGGGTGATTTGGAGTGGGCAGAAAGAGCCTGGTAATGCCATTTGTAATCTGGGTGTGGATCCCGCCGTGGTTCAGCACCAGTCCTGTTTTACCTCCTTGCATCTGGCGCTGGCC
The DNA here is from genome assembly GCF_021556685.1 of Rattus norvegicus. Classification (NCBI taxonomy): domain Eukaryota; kingdom Metazoa; phylum Chordata; class Mammalia; order Rodentia; family Muridae; genus Rattus; species Rattus norvegicus. The sequence continues at coordinate 36,543,470 of NC_141541.1, read as the reverse complement.
TCTCTGACAGGCTGTTGACGGCATGGCTCCGTTTCCCACCATTCATAGCCCGTCCAGGTGTGTTTGACACTGGCCTCTACCTGTCTGCTTTGGACTGGCCCACAGGTCAGCCAGGCCTGGGAGGGGAGGGACGCCCTGCTTTCTAAGGGTCTGTGTAAATCAGTGTGACAGGCTCCTTTCGTGGCTGCTAGCCTGCCCGTCTCCTTTCTTTCCCAAACCCTCCTCTCTTCCTGTGTGTTTATTTTGGTTGTGGATTTATTAGACACACAGTTAAAGTGCCCATTTAACTCTGCAAACTGTCATCATGCCTGTCTCATGAATAAGGTCTTTCACGGACAAAACCCTTTAAACAGTTTTTTTTTTTTTTTGAAAGAAGGTGGGGGAGGAATAGGGGAGAGGAGGAGGAAATAGTGCCCCAGGTCAGTGAGGAGGCCAAGAATACCCGAAACCCAAGCAGAGGCCCCTCCTACAGCTCAAGAATGTAACAAGGGCCCTCAGAGGTGCCTGGATTTACCCTGTTCATCAAGACATGTGTCATCTCTCCCTCGCATGCTGGGGTCTAGAGTTCATTCCTTTGTCTCGCCTGCTAGAGAACACACAGTTCGAGACAGGCTGAGTGGCGGCTTGTGCACCTGCTCAAAAATGCCTGCCAAGAACCTCAAGACATGTCAGGCCGAATCCTCAACCCTCTGGGATCAGAAACCAACTCTCTCATCCAAACTCCCAGGGTTCTTTCAGGCGTTCTCTCCTTCACGTGGCCTCGCTTCCCAAGCACCTGAATTCCCATTCATACAAGCTGCTTGACTGAAAGAAAGTAGCAATGTCCAGGTCTGCTGACTTTTCTAATGCATCCCGACAATACACTAGGGATTAGGTGGCTTGCACAGAAGCTATTTGACTTAGCTGGGGCTCTGTTCTTTCCCCACACCGGCTTTTGGCAGCTTGCTCATAAGGAGGCTGGTCCTAGGACAAAGTTGAGCAAGACTGATCCCAGGACAAAGCTAAAGGCTGGTAGACCCTGTGGACCCTGCCCTTCCTACAAACACTGTTTGCATCTGCTCCCACATGGCTGATATACAGGCACCATTCTTTGTAGATTGGGGTACAATCTGCCCCCCAAATGACATGTCCCCCCCGTTTCTTCTCACTTCTTCTGTTGTGTATCCAGGGCTTAAAAGTGTTAAGGGGCATCGAAGTTGGTCGTCATTTTCAGCAACCTTGGAAGCAGGTGTTAACATCTGGATGAGCATGGAGGGAGGCGTCATATCTGAAGCACTGTAATAGGCTTGTCTACTCTTAACGTTCAAAGATGTGTCCCCTTACACCAGGGTGGGAGGAAATGTGTGAGGAAGATGTGGGATCTTGTATGTTGTCCTGGGGACCACTAAAATATAGAATCCCTGTTACAGCCGTAGAGACCATTCTTCTCCAGATATCCTTGGAGTGACCTCTGAGGTCCCAGCAGCCTTAGCATCCCACTCCCTGGATCACCTTGTTTCTGTCCCTCAGTCAGCCCAGGGCTCTTTTTCCTTTCTCTAACTGTCCACCGCCTCTGTCCACTGTTTCTTTGGTTTTGATTTCAGCCATCGCTTTCATTTTGTATGCACTTGGTCTTCAGTTTGTGTTCAAGGCAAATAGGGCACACAGTATGAACCCCTCACTCTACACGAGCCAATGAAAATGGCTGTTCCTGGTGAAGAAAGGAAGTGTTCGGGGACACAGCAGGCCGAGACCTGTGGGAGTTGGCTGTTCTGTTTTCTAGGATGGCAAACCCTGGCTTTGTTGTCAGGGCAGCTGTGTCCGCCTGCACCATAGGACACTGCTGTGTGGTCACCGGAACCGAAGACTTCAGTAGATCGTGCTCCTCAAAAAAAAAGGCTGCTTCACTCAAAGGCAGCCGAGGAAAATGAACTTTGAAGAATCAGGTTAGTTTAGACTTAGTGTCAAGCAGCAGGTGGGACACCAACCCAGGACTCCTAGGGCAGCCTGCGTCTCACGTCATGAGGACTAGAAAGTGCAAGGTATTCACAGAAACAGTGTAGTGCAGGATCCGTGAGCCGAGTTCAGGTGAGCTTCCTTTAAAGCATTTTTAGTCATTTTTATTAGTGGACATTAGTGGTAGAATCTGGGGATTTTTATTATGACAGCTTCATATGTGTACACATTGCCGGTAGAGAATATTTATCCTCCACCATCTTCGCCTGTCCCCTTTCCCTCTATCCTGCCCTCCCACCGTCTCTTCCTAAACATTCCTCTTTTTATTTCCATGTTTTTACTTTAAAAAAAAATTCTAGATTCTGCACATGAGAGAAAACACAATATTGCCTTTCTGAGTTTGGCTTATTCAGTTAACTCTGAGGATTTCCAGTCCCTTCTAATTTTTCTGTTAAGGACAGAACTTCACTTTTTTGTAAAAAAAAAAGAGATTTATTTATTTATTTATTTATTTATTTATTTATATTTATCATATATAAATACACTGTAGCTGTCTTCAGACACACTGGAAGAGGACATCAGATCTCATTACAGATGGTTGTGAGCCACCATGTAGTTGCTGGGATTTGAACTCAGGACCTCTGGAAGAGCAGTCAGAGCTCTTAACCACAGAGCCATCTCTCCAGCCCAGAATTTTATTCTTTATGGCTGAACAATATTTAACTAATTATGTACATATCACATTTTATCTACCGGTTTTCCTGTTGATAGACAACGTTGCCTGATCTCATAGCTCTGGCATTGTCAATATTGCCACAATCAGCAGGTTTCGTATGAGGGTACTCCTCTCGTGTGCTGACTGATACACTTAGGTGGATAACAAGGAGGATTACAGCAGCAGACATACAGCACTCATTTACCTTTAAAGATTTATTCCTAAAATGGGTGTATGTATATATGTATAACTATGTATATATGTATGTTTGTCTGCTTCAGTTTGTGTGACTCTCATTCGTGCAGGTGCTCTCTGAAGCCAGAGAGCGTCAGACCCCTCAGGCCCCTCAGAACCCTCAGAAATGGAGGTCCAGGTGGTTGTGAGCTAGAAACCGAACCTGGTCCTCAGTGAGAGCAAGGTGTTGGTTAGCTTTTGGTCAGTTTGACACAAACTGATGTCAGTTGAAAGAGCAAATCTCAATTAGAGAACTGCATGATGGGAATATGTGGGATGGCATTTTCGTGATTCTTAGTGGATGTGGGAGGGTCCAGCCCTGTGTGGGCAGTGCTGACCCTAGGCCGTGCACTGTGGAAGAGGCAAACAGCACCATAGAGAGCAGGCTAGTAAGCAGCCTTCTCCATGGTTCTGCCTCTGTTCCTGTTCGAACTCATACCTTGACTTCCTCAATAACGGACTGTAATCAGGATGTATAAGCCAAATAAATACATTCCTCCCTAAGTCGCTTTTGGTCTTGGTGTTTATCATAGTAACAGAAAGGAAACTGGGACAAGCAATAAACACTCTTAACCACTGAGCCATCCTCCAGCTCCCGTGTTTAGCTTTTGAGGAAACATCATACTCATTTCCACAGAGGCTGCTGTATCACAGTGGCCAGGTTTGGTTTGGAGGTCACAACCACCTGTAGCTCCAGTTCAGAGGGAACTGATGCTCACTGGCTTCAGGGAGCACCTACAAGGACAAGATGCACATCAACAGAAGCAGACAAACAGACATACATATGTACTTATACATGAGTACATTTATCAGCAGTGATAAGGGTCCCTCAACCGCATTTTTGATGTGTTGTCTTTTCCTCTTTAGACCTTTGTTTGTTTTAGATTTACTGATTTTGTATGGATGGCTTTGATTGCATGTGTGTCTGTGTACCACGTGTGTGGCTAGTGCCTGAAGAGGTCAGAAGAGGGCATCAGCTCCCCTGGAATGTGAGTTATGGATGGCTGAGAGTCACCATGTGGGTGCTGGGAATCAAAGTCTGGTCTTTTGCAAGAGCAAATGTTTTTTAACATTTCTCTGGCCTCTTCGTCATTCCTATTACTTTCTTTCAGTGAGGCTCTTGGGCACACCAAACCAGCCTAGGAATTATTATGTGGCTGAAGGTCACTCGAGCTTCTTGCTGCTGTTGCCCAAGTTCTGGGCACACAGACATGGACCAGCATGTCCAGTTTATATGATTCTGCGAATTGAACTCAGCTCTCTGTGTGTCCTTCATGAGCACGCCACCAATGAGCTACATATTCAGACTCCTTTTTGATTACATTTTTTAAAGAATAAAAATTTTAAATTCTTTTAGAATTTCATACATGAGTACTATATTTACATAATTTCCAACTCTACCTCCTAACTTTCCTTGGGTCTTCTGTAAACAACCCCCTGTTAAGTTCTTGACCTCCTCTATAATTATTACTTTTACAAACACACACACACACACTCACACTGACTCACACCCACTCACACACAAACTCATACTGACCCCCACTCACACACACACTGACTCACACACACTCACACACTGAAACACAGTCACACATGCTCACATACACACACTCTCACACATACACTCACATATATTCACACAAATACTTACACTAACTTACCCACACTCACACATACACAATCACACACACTCACACATACACGCTCACACACCCTCACATTCACACTGACACACACGCACACACTGACTCACACACACTCACACACAAACTCATACTGACCCACACTCACACACACACACACTCACACACACACTCACACTGACTCGTCCACACTCACACATACACAATCACTCACACTCACACTGGCTTACCCCCCACACACTCACACATACACCCACACTGACTTACATGCACTCACACATATATATTCACACACACTCACACACACCCGCACATACTTGGCACACACAGACTCACACACATATTCACACTGACTCACCCACACTCATACAACCTACTGACTCCCTTTACCACTGCTCTTATGTATCTATGTTTAGGGATGGCCATTGGGATTGCATAATATGTCCGAGTACTCATTCCTATGGAAGACTGGTTCTTCCTTTCTCAGCAGCCACTGATTGCCGTAGGCCTTCATCTAGGCACACTTGGCCCTGCCATGTCACCCAGTGTTCCCGTATGCAGGTTTGTTGAGGCAGAGTTATCCTGTCCTGTCTGGAGGATGCTATTGATCAGCAGTCACCTGGTCCTCTGGCTCTTACAATCTCTCTGCCCCGTCTTCCCTGTTGTTCCCTGAGCTTTCCGTGTTGGAGGTTTGTTGTAGATGTGCCAGTTGGGTGTAGGCTCCCCATGGCCACTTATTCTCTTCATTTTGACCACTTGTACATCTCCATAGTGGGCTCTGTCTGCTGAAAAGGGAAGCTGCTTTGATGAGGGGTAAGAGCGAAGTGATTTGCGGTTATAAGGATAGGTATGTAGATGATGATTAGAAAATATATTGGCTTTGCATAATGGCAGTAGTCGGTCCTCCTCTAGGGTCTGGGACCTCTCCAGCAATAGGCTGTTGCCTAGGTTTACTGTATCAGGTATGAACTCCCTCTTATTGAGCAGGCTTAAATCTAATTAGGGGGTATTGATAACCTCTGAGATGATAGTGCCGCTATAGCCCCGTTGGCGCTATACAGTTGGGCCAGTCATTGGTTTGTAGGCTTTACCGCTGACCAGGTCTACCGATTGCTTTCTTCCATGGTTGCTTGCACAGGACCTCTGAGACTGCCAGAGCCAGTCTTCAGGGAGGAGGCTCCCAGGCCATTTCTAGCTCAAGTACTCCAAGTCTTATCACAAGAAATATGTAATATTTTCGACAATAGGGTCTTACCTTCAAGTTCTGGGAGGTACCAAGGACAATGGTAATAAAAGAGATATACCATTTCGGGAGTCTCTTGTTTCCCCTGACAAGAACTCAAAGGCATATTTCCATGTCTGGCACTGTAGGTTTTGATTCATTAGATAGTCTACAGCTCTTCTGGGTGGGAAGCATTGTTACCTGGTGTGGTATAACTCCATTTAAACTGGGGTATGTGTGTGTGTGTGCATGTGTGCGTGTGTGCGTGTGTGTGCGTGTGTGTGTGTGTGTGTGTGTGTGTGTGTGTGTGTATGTGTGTGTGTGTGTGCCACTTTCCCCCTACATTCCCTTTTGTCTTCTTAGATGCTGAGACCTACCATTCTCCTCTCTTCTTCTTGGCTTTTGCAGTTATCACAGCTCATATAATTCAAAGCTAGGATCCACAGTTAAGACATAGCATTTTTGTTTTCTTATTAATGATGATTCTGACTGGGTGAGATGGAATTTTGGTGCATTTATGATTTATGTTTCCCTGCAGGCTGAAAGCGTTGACAGTTTTGGGCGGCGGTGTTTTTCTTGGCCACTCGTGCTTCTTTTAAAAACTCTTAAGTTCGTTTATCCATTTATTGATTAGGTTGTTCTTTTAGTGTTTTGGTCTCTTTGTTCTGGGTACTACTCTACCATAGGATAAATGCCGTCAGTATTTCTCTCTTTTGGTAAATTGTCTTTTCCCTTGGATAATTGTGTCTTTTGCTGGGCAGAAGCTTTTACTTGCAATCAGTCAATTCTGACATTTCAGGACGTTCTGAGTCCTGTCAAAACTATGGACCATACTAAGGTTTTCTTTAGTAGTTTCAAGTCTTATTAGTGTCTTTGATCTGCTTAAATAGATTATCATACACTGTGAGACAGGGATATAGTTTCCATTGTTACATGTGGATGTCCGGTATTCCCAATGTCATTTGTTAAGGTAGTTTTTCTCCGACATGTGTTTCTAACACCATTGTTAGAGTCAGATATCTGCTTTTATTCAGGCAATTTCTGGAGTCACTTTTCTGTTCTCCTGGTCTACCTACCTATTTTTATGCCAGTACCATGCAAGTTTTGTTTCTATGGCTCTATAGTATAATTTGAAATCAAATATCATAATACCTCCATCATTACTCTTGCTCAGGAATATTTTGGCCACTTGGGATCAGTTATGCCTCCACGTGAATTTTAGGATTGAGTTTCCATTTCTGTGAAGTATGTATCTTGGATTTTTTGTGGGGACATCTTTGAACCCACAGATTGCTTTCAGTTATTTTTTGCAGTCTTGACTCTTCCGAACCCTAAACATGAGTAGTCTTTCCATCTCCTAGTGCCTTCTTTTCCCATCAGTGCTTTATAGTTTCTTTGTAGGGGTCTTTACCCTCCTTGGCTACGTTTATTCACAGTTTGTTTGTTTGTTTGTTTGTTTGTTTGGTTCTTGTGAATGAAATGAATTTTCCAATTCCTTTTTCTGCATATTTATGGTTGATGTGTAGAAAAGCTACTAGGTTGTGTGTGTGTGTGTGTGTGTGTGTGTGTGTGTGTGTGTGTGTGTGTGTTGATTTTGCGCCCTACTATGTTGCTTCAACCACGTATTCATTAGATCAAAGTGTTCTGGTAAAACATCAGGATCCTTTCAGTATCAGATCGTAATGCTTGAAAAATGGATGACTTCCTTTCCTCCTTTCCTGTTAGTGCTCCCTTTATTTCTTTGTGTTGGCTTACTGTTTTGGATCAGAATTCAGCTAGGATGTTCAGTAAGAGTGCAGAGAGGAGCCAGTGTGATCACTGGTTTTATATGGAATAGACACTGCCTTAGTGAATTTGTAGGAGACACTTTCAGTTATTCCCCGTTTGGTATGTTATGGCTGTCATTTGTTATATGCAGTCTCTATTATGTTGGGGTGAGGTCCTCCTTCTCCTCCTAATGTCCTTGGATACTTAATTTTGTCAAAGACGTTTGCTGCCTCTATTGATATGATCATGTGATTTTTGTCTGTGATTCTGTCTGTGTGCTATTGTCAGTTATTCATCATCAGAAGCTGGACTGTCCTTGCTTCCATAATGAGAACAGTTGGATCGTGTGTTCTGAGTGTGTTGCTGACGTTTTATTGAGTATTATTGAGTCTCTCTCTCTCTCTCTCTCTCTCCTCTTTTGTTTGGAAGTTTTCCTTGTGTGCGGTGTGGTAGTTGGAGGAACATTGCTCCTGCTGCTTCTTCCTTAAAGGTCTTGTAGAATCGAGCAGTGGAACCATTCAGTCCTGGCCTGGCCTCTGCTGAGAGACATTTTATTAGTGCTTCATGCGTACTGCTTGCTACCATTTGTTTATATTGTCAGTGTCGCGTTGGCTCAGTGTGGTCACTGAAACGTGTGTCTAGAAATGTCTCGGTTTATTCTGGGTATTTCAATTATTACAATACAACTTAAAGGATTCTCTAAAAATTAAAATATTTCAATATTTGAAACATTAAAACATTAATTATTTAAATATATTAAATATTATATATAATATATATAATTTCCTAAGTTAAAATATTCCCTTGAAAATCTGAATTTCATTGACATGTTATAATAACCCCTTTTGTCTCTAGATATTAATTTGACTCTGTTGAATTTATTGACTTTGCTCGTCTTTTCAAAGAACCAATTCCTTGATTTATTGATTCTTCCTATTCTTTTATTTAATTACTTTTGACATGATCCTTATTATATTTTTACAACTACTAATTTTGAATTTGGCTTGCTTTTATTTTCCTAAGTCTTAGAGGTACATCATTAATTTGTTCCATTTATAGTTGATCCTAAAGATTAAAAAATTATTTTACTTTTGTGTATGTTATTATGCATGTATATGTACATGTATGTATATGAGGGTTCATACATGTTATAGTATGTATACGTAGAAGACAGAGATAGCCTTGGGTATTAGGTCAGATTTGTCTTGTTTGAGGCAAGATTTCTCTTTGGTTTGTTAAAGCTCTTTATAGCTTTTCGGGGTTCTCCTGTCTCCACTTTTCTTTACTTCTTGATTCATTTCTCCATCCTGATTCTAAAATAAAATAAAATAAAATAAACTCTCTCATGCCTCCCTTAATGAAACTCCCTGAAAAGTATACTGTTCAATTTTCATGTGTTTGTGCTGTTTCTCTTGCCAGTTCTAGTCTATCACCATGATGTGAGCTGTAATCACCAATGACTATCAGAGCCACGGGGAGATAATCAGGCATCAACTCTGTCCCAGCAAAAGTGCACAACATTGCTTAGGAAGAACTCCTGCAAAACAGAAATCAAACTAGAAATCTGATCAGACTTCTAGATGGAAATGTCAATGCGTATAATACAAAAGGATGGGGAATGTGTTCAAACAGGCTCCAGAGACACAGCCAGCAGTATCCGGACAGCCTTTCTAATGACATAGTTCATGTGGACTTCATAACTTCATTCTCTCAGAGCAAGTCATTCTCGATGTCTGGCCCGGTTTCTTTTCTGTTACTGTAACGCACTCCTGCATGAGCTTTTCATGAAGAAATGCAACTTAGTTTACAGCTTTGGGAGCTGAAATACAAATGCCAGCCTCACTTGAGGGCCTCTCCTGCCTCTGTTAACTCCCGGAGGATGGCAGGGAGTAACAGATCACCAGAGGAGAAGCCAGAGGGCAATCAGAGGCCCAGATCCATCAGCCTGAGATCAGTTATCGCAATGGCCTAACAGTGGGCTCTAGGTCTTAACATTTTGTTGAACGCTCCCATACCACTAAATTTCCAATGGAATTTGGAACTGGAGCTGGGGACTGAATTTCCAGCTGGAAGTCATAATATACATGCAGAGGCCCTGGTGCAGACCTGGGCAGGTCCTGTGTACGCCGCCCAGTCCCCGTGAGTTCAGCGAGCTATGATCATGTTGATTTAGATGTCCATGTTTTCTCGGTGTCTTCAATCTCCTGTGGCTCTCACATGCTCTCTGTCTCCTCCCCCATGGAGGAGTCTCTGAGCCCTGAGGGGAGGGTTTGGTGGAGACACCCCATCTAGGGCTGAGTGTTCCAAGGTCTCTCGCTCTCTGCAATGTCTGGCTGTGGGTCTCTGTGTGTGTCCCCATGTGCTGCAAGAGGGAGCTTCTCTGATGATGGCTGAGCAAAAGACCCTGACCTACTGAGTAAAAATAAATGTCACTAGGAGTCAGTCATTCTATCTCCACATTTTCTTTTCTTTCTCTCTCTCTCTTTACAACAATAGGTTTTAATTTTACCCTTGGTTCCTGGGTTACTTGGTCTCAGATTTTTGGTCACCCACTCTGCGTCAGGTGTATGTTCCATCTCATGGAGTGAGCCTTAAGCCAAATTAGATATTGATTGGTTATTCCCACCAGCTTGGTGCCGGATTTTGCAGGGAGGACACCGTTGTAATGATCGAAGGGTTTGTGGCTGGGCTGGTGTTTATGCTTCTCCTTCGGTGGTCGTGTGCTGAGTACCAGTAGGTTGTAGGGATGAAGGTCCTTTGTAGGTACAAGCTTGACTTTGTCATGTCAAAGGGGTACTGTAGATGCTGTCTTCAGCCCAATATGGCCTTGCTGTCAGTTTGTAGAGAGCAACCTGCTGTCTTGACAATGGCCTGGGTTGTTTGGGGATCGCATGGACCTCTTTGGTCAACAACTGAATTAGATGTAACCCAATCCTGGTGCTAGAAGCGTCATTTGGTAATAAGAAATGGCTATCCAGGACTCTTTCTCCCCATTATTGACCGACTTGATTAAGACCATCTTCATGCATGTATATATTTTAGGAAGCTTCTACTATATTAGGTCTCCATACTATCCTTCAATTGGCCCTTGATTTTAAAATCTCTACCCTGTATTCCCTCCATCATTCCCTTTTCTCCCTCTACTCCTGCCTTAACCCTCTTGTTTTAGAACCCCCTCATCCACCCGTAACTATCCTATGTGTCTTTCCCAGCAAGGTCTATCTAGTCCCTTACTCTATGCCTACCCTCAGTGGTTCTGCAGATTGTAGCTTGGTTATCATTGACTTAGCCAGTAATATTCACACATAAGTAAATATATAAGATATATTATCTTTCTAAGTGTGGGGTATCTCATTCAGGGTTATTTTTTTTCTAGGTCCATCTATTTACCTACAAATTTCATGATGCCATTTTCTTAAAATGGTGGAGTAAATACTCCACTGTGTAAATGTACTACATTTTCTTTATTGATTTTTCTGTGGAGGGACATCAGGGTTGTTTCCAATTCTGGCTGTTGTGAGTAGAGTAACAGTGAATAGTTTCATAACAACTTTTAGTTCTTTCCCTTTGAAAGGTAACATACCCTATAGCCCTTTTCAGATATCATCAGAACCTCCCCTCCGTCCTTAGATGAATTTTCTCAGACAGTTAGCTTTGTCCTTTATGCTCCAAATTCGCCTTAGATTCTACATCCTAATACTGACCCGTTGTTCCCTTTTATATTTTTGTCATCACTGTCTGCAGAGGGAGTCTGCTCTGGAGAAAATCACATGAAGAGCAGCAGACACAGTTACCTATTCATGACGATCCTCTTCTGCCTCACTCTAACACTTCCTGGAAACTGTTTTCTGCTTAAGAAAACTTTGCCTTTGGTCTGCAGTGACTCGTTCATGCTCCACCTCATGTTCAACAGATGATTTTGCTTCTAAGTCTTCATTTCCTGTTTCAAAACTTACACAGCACCATCTCTGCTCGCCTACTTTCTTTATCCCCTCCTGTTGCTAAAAGGAGTTCTTCCTCTTTGAAAAGTATTTCTTCCACCTGTGTGTTGGATGCCCCTTTCTCAACTTTTGGAAACTTACCATAGGGATTGCAACGTTTAATTCACTCCTCTTTAGTCGCTATGCCTACTTCAGAAGCATTATTTTAAATAGTTTTACTGAGGGATAATTGACACACAATAGACGGTAAATACTGCAGGTGTATAATTTGACAAGCTTTGACATATACACATAAAAGCCATCACCACAATCAAGATAGTGAATATATCCAATCTCCCTAAACGTTTCTTCATGCCTTTTTTTAATCCCTTTCTCTAGCTCCTCCCTGCCTGTCATCCCCAAATAACCACTGATCTGTCTTCTGTCAGTATAGATTAGTTTGTTTTCTAAAGATTTATAGAAGTGAATCATGCTCCATGTACTTTTTGTCTGGCTTCTTTAAGTCAGTGTAATTATTTTGAGGTTCATGTTGTTTATAATAAATCATTTTTATTGCTAAGGAACATTCTAAAGTATATAGAGACAAAATTAATTTATCCATTTACCAGATGATGGACACTGGAGGTGTTTCCATTTTCATCCCATTATGGATGAAACTTGTATGGATATTAATTTACTGCCTGCATTCTTTTCTCATCAGTAAGTACCTAAAAATGGCTGGTCATTGTGTAACTTCATGTTTAACTTCTTACGAATCTGCCAAACTGTTTTCCAAAGTGGTTGTACTAGTTTTCGTTCCTACCAACAGTGTGAGAGAGTTCCCGCCCTCCACATTCTCAATAACACACGATAGTCACTCTTTCTACCTGTAATTTGCTCTAGTTCTTAATCATGGTTTTTATTTTATTTTATTTTTGAGACAGGGGTCTCACTTTGTGTAGCCATGACTGGTCTGGAACTCACTACGTAGTCCTGGCAGGCCTCGAAGTAGCAGCCACATGCCTGCTCTGCTTCTAGAGTGCTGGGATTAAAGGCATCTGTCACCATATCTGGCCCACTTACTGTGTGCTTGTTTTCATACATATTTTTCATTTTATTATTTCTAATTGAATTTTTCTTACATTTTGATCATTTTCCCTCCACCAACTCCCTTCAGATACATTCTACCTCTCTACTAACCCAACTTTATCAATTTTATCTCTCTCTTTTTCAAAGAAATAAGAAAAAAACCCCACAAAATAGAAACCAAAACAAACAAGACAAAAATCAGTAAGATAAAAAAATGCCCAAACAGCACCAATGGGAGGAGGAGCCCTGGCAAGGCTAGACACTCCAGTGTAGGGGAATGTCAGGGTGGGGAGGTGGGAAGGGGTGGGTAGATAGGTGGGGAAACACCCTCATACAAGAAGGGGGTGGGGGGAAGGGATAGGGGGTTTTGGACGGGAAACCAGGAAAGGAGATAACATTTGAAATGTAAATAAAACATATCCAATGAAAAATGCCCAAACAAAACAAAACAAAACTTCTGTCCCCCAAAACACATAATGGTAATTGTGTGTGGACCAGCTACTCCTAGACATAGTCTCTGCCCTAGAGTGTGGCTGATATACCCAGTGACATGCCATTGAGGAAAACTGATTTTGCCCTTTACCAGCAAGAAACAGTTACAAAAAGCTTCTATTTCCTGTTTTAGTGCGGGAGCCATATCTGGATTGAACCTATGCATGGGTCCATATTTACGTGAGGTCATCTGTACGCCAGTCCTGTTGTGTATGGACGACACTGCTCCTTTGGAGTTATTAATCACCTGTGGCCTTTAGAATCTTTCTGTCTCCTCTTCTCCATAAATCCCTGAGCCCTGAGGAAATGGCCTAGATGTCCATCAAATGGTGAATGGATAATGAAAATGTGCATTTACACAAAGAAATATTACCCAGCTATTAAGAAAAATGAAACTCTGAAACATGCAGGTAAATGAACGAAGCTATAAAAGAATCATCCTCAGTGAGGTAACCTAAACCCCAAAAGACAAACATGGCATGTTTTATATGTAGATGTTAACTCTTAAGCTTTTGAGACGTGTGCTACAATCTGAACAAGCATGGGCTGGGAATCAATTAAGGAGTAGGGAAAAGAGGGGAGTCTCCCAAGGAAGGGGAAATGATTCTGTAATTATAACACAATGCTATATTACTATAGTATTAATATAGTATACCGTATTATGTTATGTAGAAATAAAGGGGAAAGTGAATTAGGAAAGTTAAATAGGGGAAAGTTTGGGAAGAAGGATAATGGAGGGAATATTGGGAGGAGCAACTAACACTAATGGACATTTGAAAAACCACATGGAAATCTACTTTCATATATATATGAAAGAAGCCATTAAATAATAGGGAAAACAAGGCCTCAACTAGACATCTTGTAAAGCCAAATGAAACCTCAAGTGCCAGGAATGGATTGAGTCCCAGAAATGCCCCTAACACCACTGGTTATCGCCATGGATATTGGTTATTCTCTACATCATGACGGTGAGATCCTATTGCTGAGGGCCACACTTACTTACATCGTATAACAGGGAGAAGCCAAATTGGTACCTAACTAGATGGGTGCTCCCTTCTTCCTTATTAGCATTCATGGTGCTCAGGGTGCTCTGCACGCTACCGGAAGAGAAAGTAATCATTACTACCAGCAGATACAAATCCTGATATCTATCACCGTGACCTGCCTGCAAACTATACTGGCATAACAGTAGCACACACATCATGGGAGTCGCTACCCACTTTTAAACATTGGGTTTAAGGCCCACTTCATGAGATGGAACCCATCTTTGACACTGCTAAAGGGGCCAAGAACTGAGACCTATTAGATCATAGGCCTAAAAAAAAAAACCATAATGCTATTATTTGGCTACAGGAAGACAGTAATAAAATGACTCCTAATGACAGTCTGTTTTACCCATAAATCAGAGCATTGCTCAACCCTCATCAGAGAAACCTCTTCTTGAAGTGGATGAGAATTAACGATCTTCCAGTTGCATTGTATGTCTCTGCATTCGAAGCCGTCAGAGGACTCCTTATGTGGCTTTAGTATGGATTTCCTTAATGAACAGTTGGGTTGAGTTTCTTTCTGATGGTTATCTGCTATCTGTATATCTTACTTTGCAAAATGTTTGGTCCATTTTTGACTGACTCGTTTTCTTGTTTTTTTTTTTTGTTTTTGTTTTTGTTTTTTTTTTTTTTCAGAGCTGGGGACCGAACCCAGGGCCTTGCGCTTCCTGGGTAAGCGCTCTACCACTGAGCTAAATCTCCAGCCCGACTGACTCGTTTTCTTATCATTAATATTTTAGAGGCATTCTCGTATTTTGTGCTCAAGAGATCAGATATGCAGTTTGCAAATACTCTTGTCCTTTACATTTATTCACCAGTATCTTCTGATAAGCAGAGGCATCTCATTATTTTATGTATTGTGCCACTCATATCAAATCCAAAACACTTTTGTCTTACCCAAGGTCACAAAGATACTTTTCTGTTTTCTTCTAGGGATCTTAAGGTCATAGATTTTTTTTTTTTTTGTTCTTTTTTTCGGAGCTGGGGACCGAATCCAGGGCCTTGTGCTTCCTAGGTAAGCGCTCTACCACTGAGCTAAATCCCCAACCCCAAGGTCATAGATCTTACATTTTGTCTTCTATCTGTTTATGAGTTAGATTTTTTTATTGGATATTTTCATTTACATTTCAAATGTTATCCCCTTTCCCAGTTTCCCATCCATAAACTCCCTTTCCTCTCCCCTCCCCCTTCTTGTATGAGGGTGTTTCCCCCCACCCAAAACCTACCCCTTCCCACTTCCCCACCCTGACATTCTCTTTATGAGTTAGATTTTGTATAAGACACAAAGAAGACATCAAAGTTCTTGGTTTCTAGTCTTTCTCCTTTTGAATATTGATATCCAATTGCTCAGCAACTGTTATAGTTTATCCTGTGACCACTAAGTGCTTTTAGACTTTTTTCAAATGTCAGCTGTCCATAATATGTCTAGAGTGCCTATTCTGTTTTGCTGGTCTGTTTTCTATCATTGTACCAACATCATACTGTATTAATTTCTCTAGTTTTATAATAAGCATTGAAATGAGGTAGCATTTCTCCTCTTTGTTTTTATACAACAGGGGAGATTTTTTAAAGATCTTTGAACAGATAAAGAAGGAGATGGATTGTTTATGTGCTTTCTCTACATACATGAAGACCTGAGTTTAGACCACCATAATCTATGTAAATACTAGGTCCATGTAGCAGCTTACCTGGCATCTCAGCACTCGAGGCAGAGGCAGAGGCAGAGGCAGAGGCAGAGGCAGAGGCAGAGGCAGAGGCAGAGGCAGAGGCAGAGGCAGAGGCAGAGGCAGAGGCAGAGGCAGAGGCAGAGGCAGAGGCAGAGGTCCCTGAATCGATCTGACTAGCTAGACTAGTCATGTCTGTGAACTGTAGGTTCAGTTGAGAGACCTGCCTCAGAGAATAATAGAGGAAGTGACTGGAGAAGGTACCTAACATTGACTTTAGGCCTCCACATGTGCACCCACATGCACCCATATGTACACACGGCCACACAGGTGTACTCAGAGTTCCCTGAAGCATATATGGTCTTGGTCAGCTTCACTTAGTGCCTGCAGCTTTCGTACAGTGCAGGGCAGGATCTTGTTTGAACAGAGCTACCCATGGAAGTGATTTCTGGTTTATCCACATAGATATCCAGAGGCTGTTGCTACCATGCACCAAAGATGCCAGGGTCCGTCTTAATCTGTGAGCAGAGCAAGGCATGGCCCATGTAGTGCCAGCTTTGCGGGCACCAGAATTATAAGCGTTATAGGGTTATTGAGGGTTTTATCTAGACTCCCAAGGGAAAAAAATTCAAGGGTGACATATATATGCATTAAAATATATGTGTATTAGCATTACTTTGTTAGTTACTATATTGATAAGGGCTTAACTGCAATGACAGATACATTGAAATAGTCATATGGTTTGATTGTGAAATTTCCTCACATAGACTGGTGTTTGAACTTGGTCTCTGGCTGGCAAATCTATGGGAGACCATAGAATCTTTGAGATTCTGGCATATCTACAAGAAGTATGCTACTGGGGACAGAGTTTTTGAAGACTTGCCAGCCTCCAGTTCTTTCCAAACTTTTTATTTTTATTTTTTCCTTTTCTCCATCTTTATTAAATTGGTTATTTCTTATTTACATTTCAATTGTTATTACCTTTCCAAGCAAACATCCCCCAAACCCCTCCCTTTCCCCTTCTATATGGCTGTTCCCCTCCCCATCCTCCTCCCCTTACTGCCCTTACCCCAACAATCCTGTTCACTGGGGGTTCAGTCTTGGCAGGACCCAGGGCTTCCCCTTTCACTGGTGCCCTTACTAGGCCATTCATTGCTACCTATGCAGTTGGAGCCCAGGGTCAGTCCATGTATAGTCTTTCTTCCCAAACTTTTTAATCCATGCTTCAAGCTCCCATCACCATGGACAGAGCCCCCTGAGCCCACATACCTTTCCACCACAATGAATGAATAATAAGTCCTACAGCTATGATCCAAAAAAAACCCCCCAATTTTCATGAAATTGCTCTCTCAGCCATTTTTTTCTTGTCTTGTCTTGTGTTCATCACAGTGGCACAAAACTTACCAAGGGAGAGAATTGGTGCCCAGAAGTGGAGCCATTGTTGCAAAGCACAACTGAGTGTGACTCCTAAGCTCCTAAGAACTAGTTTTCAGGAGAGATGTGGAGATGTGGCTAGACCCTGAAGAGCCATTCTAGTGGGAGTTTGGAAGAATATAATGTCTGTAGAAATGAGGACAGTAAAGTGTGTGCTAGTGTTCTCAGGCAGAAGCAGGGGGTTTAAAAGGAAATTCAGTGAAGGCCAATTATGTTACATTATGGTAGGAAATCTTATATTCTATCCAGGACCTGAAAATTTGAGATTAATTTAAAAATAATTAAATAATTTACTTGGTGGGGGGAATTTTAAGCCAGCACATATTTAGATTGTGGTAAGTGCCTACTTGCTATTTCCAGTCAGATTTTATCACAAGACTCCAAAGCAAAAAGTGGAACACAAAATATAAAAGACGTGGAGTTTGGCAAGATGTGCAGGCATTTAAGAGAGCAGACAAATTGGTTGTAGTAGTTAAAGAAATTAGTTAAAGAGTCACCTCAGACTTAACTAGGATAAAGCTAAGGTGATTTTAGGGTAAGACCCATCCAGTGATGTCTCCAAGGTGTTTAACGATGTGAATTAGTTAGAAAGGGGAGTCTTTTGAACAAAGAGAGCCTCCAGGGCACCTTTTTGAACAATGGAGGGAACAACGGAGGAGATTTTCCTGGTTCATCCACATAGAAACCCATAGGCCATTGGCATCATGCATCAAAGAGAGTAGGCTACTTCTCAACTACCGGCAGAATTAGATTCTGTGTATTCTCTTTTTGCAGGCACCAGAATACAATAGTTGCAAGGCCACTGAGGGCTTCACCAGGATCCCAGGGGGTGGGGAGGTGGCAATGGGGTGGGGGTGGGGAGTAATGGTGACAGGCAATCCATGGTAGGGTGAGATTCTCTGAAGAAAGACCCTACAGGGGCAGATGTATAAAGCTGTGAGAGTGAACCTCAGGTTTCAACAGAGTGTTGGAAATGTCAGGCATGTGGTATATATCCCAGTGAAAGCTGTGGGCATCAAGCAGAGCAGGACCAAGAGAGAGGCCATGTGTAACGCAGGGAACAGAAATGGAGTTACCCAAGCCCATGTTCATATCCTAGATGACGCCGCACGAGCCTCAGACACTGGACATGACATGCTGGCTTGCTGTCTACCCTGTTGTATTTTGAGTTTGCTTTGTTCTTGCCTACCTTTATTCTCCCTCTATACCTCCTTCTGGGGGTGGAAATACTTATGACATCACACTGCATATTGAAAGCACATGCTTTGTTTTGGCTTTACAGGAATTCACAGGTAAGAGTTTACTTTGAATCTCAGAAAAATCTTTGAACTACTGAGCAATATCGAGACTCTTAGGAGAAGTTCTTCTGAAGTTGTGTTAAGTGCGTTTTGCATTATGAGATGGCCACGCACCTGCTGGGCCAAGGGTAGAATGTCAAGGTTTGAGTGTGAAATATTGCCCGTAAATTTGTTTGTTGGAACCCCCCAGTCCCAGGCTGGTGGAGTGCTATTTGATAGGGTGTAGACTTGGGGGCTTGGGCCCAGCTAGCAAAAGTGGGCCACTAGGGGGCAGGTCTTGAAGGTTATACCTGCCTCCAGGGTTTTCCTAAGCTCTCCTTCACCAGGATGTAGCAAACCACTCCAGAAGCTCCTTACCATGGGCAGAGCCATTCCAGTTGTTAAGTCTTTCCCAACAAACCTTGTCTTCGTTAACTTGCTCCTTAAAGGTATTCTGTCATAGCAATAGAAAGTAGACAGATATTTTAGAGTCATTTTTCCCCACACTAGTGTACTTCTTCAGTTTTTAATCAATCATGCAATTTCCTAGAATAAAATACCCTCTTGAGAATGCTTTGATCTCTAGCTATTAGATCTTGCCATTTTCCCAGCCAGGCCTTCTAGGGAAAGTTGTCTGGATTCGAAATTGAGATTTCTTTACTTCTCTCTCTTTCATTAGCTCCAATCTAGATTCTGGCCCATTGCATCTCTGAAGGAGTTTATGAATACTGAGCCATCTCTAAAGCGGGGAGTAATTCTTGGGCCCAACCTTGTTTACCCGTTTCCATGCATTTGAGCCGCCTGCCACTCTTGGTCTTTCTCTGATGACATTTACTCATTTTTTTCTCCCATCTTTCTCTGGGGTCCCTTTGAAGGCTCACCTTCATGTATGAAGGCCACTAGTTCTTGCCAGCCTCTGGATTCTCTGCATGCCCTCTTGCTTTCTCCATTATGCATACTTATTACTGTATATATTTATCATATGTGTTTCTGTGGATAGGCGCTATCTCCGATACACCCACAGCTTTGAAGAGAACTCAGCTGTCTGCTAGACATGTGTACTATGTGGCTGAAAAAAAAAGAAGCATCACAAGCTCGGCATATCCCAAAATGAACTTATAAAATTCTCCCGGGCTCATTCTTCTTGGAAAACAAAAATAACGAAGGGAGATTTTGCAGTGCCTGTGTGAGTAGCTTTATTACCTATGCAGTAACTGAGTCAGAGATTCAGGGAGCCCCTCCGTTCCTTCTCCCCTTCTTTACCAGGACCTTTGTTGTCTGACAGTACCTTGCTTGGCCCACCTTCCCGTCTCTTTCCACTGCTCTCCCTCCATCTGCTGGGGACTCCAGCTCCATTGGCCTTCTCTGGGCTCTTTGAAAGCATTATCTTCTTGTCTTTCATTGGTCACTTCTGTTTTCCATCGTCCTGAAATACTGCCACCTCCTTCCCCTTCCCTGTTAAGCTCTGCTCAACGTTCTGTCTGGGAATCAATCATCACAGACTTTCTAGACCAGCTCAACAGATCCTTTTCTTTGCTGCTTAGCTCATCTTTGAAGTACTAAGCATGTTTGCAATGATAATATTTATGCGCACCTTTTAAGTTTCTGCCATCCACGTCTGGACTGTATGTACTAAAGTGGAAGAAATACTGCCTAATTTTGCTTATTTTTATCATTTCAAGGCCTCAATACCTCCCTGACTAGTGTCATCAGAGACTCTTGGTACTTTCTTGAATAAGCGAATGAATAGGAATTCAGCACCCATCCTAAAACGGGAGCCAGGTTTTAGATATAGTTTACAGGTATAGTTCCACTCAAGCATCAGTTTCACCGTGACCAGGTCAAGTCGTATATTGGTAAGAAAGTCTCTGTCTCCCTAGACACAACCACCATTCACAGTTGTTTCCATCTGTTCTTAGCCCTCCCACCCACCCATCGCTAATACCAGGCAGGAAGTGCAGAGCCACCCACCTGTCCATTGTGTGTCCAAGGCAAAGCTGCCAGTCCTTTGCACTTCTCTCCTTCTGTGTAAAGTTAGTTCTATTTTTGAATGTCTGTCTAATCCCCGTGGATAGTTTCCAAAGAGGGTAATGAGTGGTAGGGGGATGAAAGGCAGTTAACTAGAACCATGGCCTTTCCCCAAATCGACACACACAAGTATGAAACGCATCCACCGGTACCACCTGTAGAATGCTTTCTCTGATGAAATTCTCTTTGCTTCCCAGTTCCTCTGTATTTTCTTCAACCCCTGGCAGCCACGGTCCTCTGTCTTCATAGTTTTTTTACATTTTTACACATCACACAGTTGGAGCCATATGGTGGTTGTCTTTTCAGATCAGACTCTTTAGTAGTGTGTGTTTAAGCTTCTTTCCTATGTTTTGGGGCCTTGAGAGTTTATACATTTTAGGGTAGCAAAGTAGTCCTCTGCCTGGATTGACCCTAGTTTAATCTATCTTCTGAAGGCTGTTTGCTCATGTACTGAAGGCCATCCTGCTTGCTTTCAAGTTTTGGTAAATTATGAAGACCATGTGTGGTTTTTGTGAGGACCTGTTTCCAACTGCTTTGAATAAATGTCCAAAATGATTTCTGGAGCATATAGTAATATTGTTTAAAGTATTTTTCTATTACTATAATTGGATTTCATAAGGGCATTTTTATCTAAGCCTGTAATGTTCTTTCAACATATTTCCTCAAGTCTTTGTTGCTCTCTCCTTCTTGACCCCTCAATATCCCGTTGTTCCTTTGTCCCACTAGACAGTGTCCCTTCTACTTTTATGTCACCTGTATTATATGACACGATGCCTAGTTTTATGTCAATTTGATACAAGCTAGAGTCATTTGGGAAGAGCACACCTCAAAGAGAAAATGACCCCACTAGAATAACCTGTAGGCAAGCCTGTGGTACATTGTCTTGGATGGTGATCAATGTGGGAGGGTCCAGCTCAATCTGAGTGGTACTTCTCCTGGACTTATGGTCTTAAGTGCTGTGAAAGAGCAAGCTGAGCAAACCACAGGGGACAGGCAAGTAAAGCAAACTTCTCTAAGGCCTCTGCATCAGCTCCTGCCTCCGAGTTCCTGTCCTGACTTCCTTGGATGATGGAAGATGAAATAAACCGTTCCCTATCCATGTTTCTTTTGTTCATGGTGTTTTATTACAACAATAGAAACCCTAAGGACTGTCTATCATTTTATGTATCTATACAGAATTTAGGGTCCATAAATAGAGAAAACATGTAACATGTATCTTTCAGAGACTGACCAAATTTGCTTAATGGGATTATTTTAAGTTGTGTCTATTCTTTTTCTTGCAACTGATTTAATTTCATTCTTCTTCATGGCTGCTAAAATTCCATTGTGTATATGGAATGCTGCACATAACTTAGCCATTGTGAGTACTGATGCAATAAACATCAATGTGCAAGTATGTCTATGAATTATTGACTTGGCGTCCTTCAGGTAAATACTTAAAGGTGGTACTGTTAGGTCATGTCATAGGTTTGTATTTATTTTTCTGAGGAGCTTTGTTGCTGACCTCTACTGGGGCTGGACTAATTTACATTCCTACCTACAGTGTGTAAGAGTTTTCTTTTGTTCACGCCCTCATTAGCATTTGCTGTTGTTTTCTTAATTGCCATTCTGTCTGGGGTCAGACAGACTCTCAATGTAGTTTATGTGTCAGACAGAGAGTGCTTTTGAACACACTTTCACATGTATACTGGTTGTTGTTACTCTATCTTCTGAGAACTGTGTGCTCGTTTACTTAATTCATTTATTGCTTGGGTTGATTGAGTTCTTGTTGGTTCTGAGTTATTTGTATAGTGTAGATATAAATTCTGCCAGGTGCATAGCTTGCAAAGATTCTCTCCCATTATATAGGCTTCCTATTCATTCGGGCTGTTTACTTCGTTGTGCAAAACACTTTTAGTGAAATCTCACTTGTTATTATTGGTTCAGAGTTTTCTGATTTTTCATTAATGGCCATTATCCCATTCAGAGACCACTTTATAGACAGTGAAAGGCTAAGTATCTCATCTCATTCCTCCCACAGGTAGATATCAAGGTTTTGAGGTCCACTACTTGTAGAAGAGGCTGGCTCTTCTCCAATGGGTAGTTTTGGGATCTCTGTCAAATCATGTGGCTACATCTGTGTGAGTTCATAACTAGGTCCATCATTCTGTCTATGATCTATGTCCCTATTCTTTTGCCAGTGTTGTGCATTTTGTTACTATGTAGTGGGTGAACTTTTTCTGGGGAGACAGGAACAAGTGTTTACTCATCACAGTACAATTTCACCAAAGTCCAAACTTGTGAACTAATTAGTTTATTGACTTGCTCATAGAGCGTGTGTGAAGGGCTACTTGAGGAAACCGACTCCAAACCAATCACACCCACAGAAGAGTCTCATCTGGCACGGATGACAAGTTCTCCACAGTTGCATAGTGGGATCCCCTCTTCAGTTAACTTCCCACCCTCAATATACTCAGTCACCTCTGGAGACTACTAGATCGTACGCAGCTCCTACAGAATTACATGCAACCGAGAGAGAAGAATGGGAAACAATGGCTAGAATCTCAACTGAGAGTCTAATGTCCATCTGGACACACTTCTTTAAAGGAATACCACCAGTCCTGATCTTGAAGATCTGTGGGATGCGGTCACAGCTGCTCCAGTGGAGATGGTAATGACTGTTACGCTCAGAGGATAACACCACGGCTCTGTAGTATAGCTTGAGGGCAGGTAGGTGAAGCCTCCAGGATTGCTCTCCTGTGCAGGGTTACGTTATCTTGAGTCTTGTCCTAGATAACCACAACTGTCAACTTGACAAGGGCTCATAGTCATTTGAGGAAGTCTCAATTGTGGGATTTCCCAGACCAGATAGGCCTGTGGCCATGTCTGTGAGGAAATTGTCTTGACTGTGGGACAGCCCAGTCCCACTGTGGGTGATGGCATCGCTGGGCAGGTGGTCCTGGGCTGTGTAAGACGGAGACTGAACAGAAAACCAAAGAACAAACCAGTAAGAAGCACTCCCTGTAGGTTGCTGTTTAGCTCTCTAATGCCTGCCCTGCTTCCTTCAGGGATGGACTATAACCCAGAAGTGTAACCCATATTAACCCTTTCTTCTTCAAGTTGAGTTTTGATCCTGGTGTTTCTCACAACATCAAAAACTAACTAGAACAGGTCTTTTGGGGGCTCATGTGAGTTTTAAAACTTTTTTTCTAACTTTATAAAGAATGATACTCGAATTTTGATGGAAACAGCATTGAGTCTACTGGTTATTTTTAGCAGTAAGGTCATTTTCATGCTATTTATTTTTCCAGTGCACAAGGATGCAGACTCTATCTTCCAGGTTTTTGTTTGTTTGCTTTTGTTTTTCTCTTCGGTATTTTAGGTGTTTTAAAGCTTTCCTAGCACAGGTCTTTCACTCCCTGGGTTAGGCTCATTCCTAGAGCTTTGTTTCCTGTGGCCATTGTGATTGGGATTGTTCCCTAGAGTGCCTGCCATCTCCACAGGAAAAGCAACTGAGTTTTGCATATTTGTTTTGTATCTTGTAATATTCATCAGCTCTAAGCTGTGTAGTGGCATCTTCAGGGTCCCTTTTGTGTAGAATCACATCTCCTGTGAGTCAACACGCGTGAACTTCTTCCTTTCCTACATCTGTCCCTTTATTTCCTTCTTTTGTCCAACGGATTTAGCTAAGACTTGAAGCATCACATTGAATAGGACTGGAGAGAATGGGTGCCATTGTCTTACTCTGGATTTTAGTGGAGATGCTTTGAGTTTCTTCCACTAGTACACCATTACCTAGCCTTTTGTTGTATAACCCTTTGGTATATTGGTATATAGCCCTTCTGTTATGTTTCTTGAGGACTCTTATCATGATGCTGCATTTTGTTAGAAGCCTTTTGTGTCTGTTGAGACGATCACGGAACTTCTTCACGGAGTCCATTCAGGTGAGGGATCACATGACATAATCTGTCTGTTGGATCACCTCCGCATCTCTGCAATAGAGCTAATTTTTATTGTGGTGAGTGACCTGATTTTCTATGTTCTTGAATCTGTTTCCAAATATTTGAGAGTTTTTATGTCTATGTTCATTAGGGAGAATGGCCTATAGTCTTCTTTTTGAATTGGTTTTGTATTTGCATTTGGGTTTGGCATTGTGGGTGTGTTTATCTTTCTCTTCAGTCTGAAGCAGGCTTTCAACTGTCTTTGGTAGTGCTAGCTCAGTGGTCACAGATTCTTTCAATTGCTTTCTGTCGGCAAAGTTCGTTCTCCTTCAATTATAACGAACACCTTTGCTGAATGTGTAGCATAGGCTGGCAAACATTTGGTTTTTTTGTACTTAGAGCAGGTTATTCCATGCATCCTGACATTCAGGAAAATATGCTGTAATTCTGACAGGTTTCCCTCATGTGTGACTTGGTGCTTGTCATTTTTTTAGCTTTTAATATTTTTCTTTGTTCTCTAACTATCTTTTCTGTCCGTTTGGTGTTCTAAACATCTGTTAAGAGAATGATCATCTCTTTTTCTAGATTTGCAAAGTTTTCTATGATCTTACTGAATACACCATTGATGACTAGATTGAAAAATCCTTTGTGTGTGTTTGCATGTGCATGTGTTTGTCATATCATATGTATGGGGGTCAGAGAAAGCTCACAGGAGTCGGTTCTCTCCTTCTACCATTTAGATTCCAGAGATCGAATCCAGGTCTCCAGGGCTGCACATGAGCACTCTTACCCATGGAACCATTTTGCCAGCCCCATTTCTAAAAATTAAGTTTGATTGTTTTCAGTATTTCTATCTCTTATTGAATCTTTATTTCATAACTTTATTTATTTTATTATTTCACTCAGCAATTTGAGTTCTTTTGGAATTCATTTAGGGGTTCATTTGCATCCTCTTTAGTTTAAAATTATTTTTATAATCACTTCTTTAAGCATCACGATTTCATCTATTTGACTGTCACTGGGAGCCATCATTGTGGGATTGGCATTTTTTCCCATTGGGAGCATCATACTGTCTTGAATTTTTCTTCATTACTGTGCTTAGACTTACACATCTGGGGTTATTTTGCTAACTCGCTGTAATTCCCTGTTTTATGGCTATATTCATTGAGTTGAAGTATTTGCTATATCCAGTTGGGGCTACATTGTGATGTGGTTGAGGTGGTTCATAAGTTAAACATTGAATCCGTGTGATTGGTGTAAGCAAGGGCACAGTGAAACCACAGAACTAGACCACTCAGTGGGTGGAAAGAAAGGTTCACTCAAACTGCCAAGGCAGAGAAAGAAGCAAGAGGCAAGGAAAGCTTGGCTGGTTTTATAGAAACAGGCTATGGGCTGGAGAGATGGCGCAGTGGTTAAGAGCAGTGGCTGCTCTTCCAGAGAAGCCAGGTTCAATTCTCAGCAGCTGCAAGGTGGCTCACAAGAACCTAATATCCTCTTCCAGCTTTTAAGTGCAATGCTTGCTCCTGATGCATAGAAATATACACAGGAAAAGGAAACAGGGCAACAGAAGTGGGTCTATAAGCTGGAACCACAGGAAAGTTAGAATAGCTACGGGGGAGGTTTGCAGGACAGAAGAGCTGGAGGACTAGCTTGAAGGCTTTGCTTTGTGTCTGATATGTGCTAGCAATGCCCCATTGCTGGGCTTTAAAGGCTGAGAAGGAATGAAGTGGCTCCTCCTAACAGGTAGAAACCCACTTCTCAACCTTCTGAGGAACGCTGACTTTTGGCTTTTGTCTGCTAGCAATTCTTCAGTTTACCTTGTCAGATTCCAGTCAGAGTGGAGCCCCGCTGTCATTTAGGACCTTGTCAATGGTGCAGCCATTTGAGAGGTTGAGGTTGCACTTTAGCACTCAGGGTGCACTCACTGTAGAGGAGAACTGCAGTTGCTGAATAGGCCTGCTGTACAAGTGTGCCGGTCAGTTATAAAGAGTAATCCTTTTAACACCAATGATCATTGGAGAATAAGTCAGCAGGAATAGCATGCTGCATAATAGAATTAATTAGTAGGATTAAAAGTGGAAAGAAAACAAACTGGGTACGAGTGTGGATTAGTATTAAATCAACTGAGAAGAATAGAATCGGGACAATTAAGTGGGAGGGGAAGGTTGGGATAGTTCTTAGAGTCTACAAAGTCTTAAGATTATTAGAATTACAGAAGGCTGTAGTTAAGAAGTAACAAGAGGAGATGAGACAGCAACGGGGAAAGAGGTAGGAACGAGAGGAAACGTGTATGAGCTGTGTGTAGGAAGAATAATAGAGCAGACACAACAGCAGAGTGGTTAGAGAAACGTGCAGAGCGATGTAAAGTCTAAGTCACAAACATACAGACCAGAGCAAGAGCCCCATAAGGCATTTCCACAAGAGTAAAGACTAAGAAGAAATAATAATAACAAAAATCATCAACAGAAAACACAATGAGTAATAAAAGTACACTAGATTAAAAAATGCCACACCAGCCAGTATTTCTTCCTTGATGGAATGGATTTTGAACACTTTCCCTCCCCGTGATGTTTCCTGTAGCAAAGTAAGCTAATTTGCAGTTCCAATTCAAACCCAAAGGCTGATTTGGAGTGTACATTGCTCCAGTGCGATTGAGACCAATGCTTTTCGAGTTTCTCTCGCAACTGTTCTGAGCTGAGTGGTTTAACTCTCCATTCTCTCCTTTCTCCTCCTTTAGGATCCCCAGAGCTCAGAGTAGGGTGGGAGGGTTAGTGAAAGAATGTGAGGTTAGAATCCGGCCTCTGCTAAGGTCCTATCTTCATCATTCTGCTTTTACAGATCCCGATGGGCATTGTCTGTGACTCTGTCAGTGCACCCCTACCTAACAGACATCTAAGGTTAGGATCTCTCCCTGGGAAGTGAGTTAACATCAAAGTGGGTATAGGTGCATGCTGGCCCTCACCCCATTCCTTGCCTCTTTCCTGGGTATCAAAGAGCCTGGCTTCAGGCGTGTGCTGTGAATCCTCCCCTAATCAAAAAGAAAGTACAAGCACAAACCTTACTTCTGCCACAGGACCTTTGTTTTCTCTCTTCAGTAATTTCCACCATGCAAGGAGCTGGGCCTTGAATTCTACTCTGAGTCCTTGCCATGTTTTTGTATGA
This sequence comes from Rattus norvegicus, assembly GCF_021556685.1. NCBI lineage: Eukaryota > Metazoa > Chordata > Mammalia > Rodentia > Muridae > Rattus > Rattus norvegicus. The sequence continues at coordinate 36,515,922 of NC_141541.1, read as the reverse complement.
CCATGGCATCAATAACTCTTCTAACAAACCCCTTACTCTCTAGTAACCCATCTCACTGTCCCCTTGAACGCCTGTGAAACCTTTCAGGCTATGGGTTCCTGCTGAATTCAGCCAAGGATGCTACCTCGGATTCACAGCATCAAAGTTCAGTTGAGGACACCACAGCCAGGACTGTTTTCCAATCCTATTCCCTTCCAGGTTCAGTAGCAGGTCTTCCCTGGGGCCAACTTGTATGGGGAGAGGAATGTGTAAACTTCTATGTGATGACTTCCATTGACCTTAGCTGGAATTCTGGGAGCTGAGACAAAAGCTTCGCATTTTCAGGATTCACTATCAACCATGTGTCCAGCTCTTGGCTATGTGATTAACTCTTCCTGTGATGCTGGTGTGTGAGAAAAGTAGTTCTCTGCTGGTTTGCACTGACCTCTCAAGAGCTGCTCAGTACATCTAGGCATGGATTCTCAGCAACTATTGTTTCTTCAAGGAGATTACCTTTGGCTTGATAATTTTGGTTGCTGATATAGTAGAGTAGAGATTGGGTTTTATTGTGGATTTTTTTTTGCTTCCTTTGAGTTGCACTGATGAAGCGCCTAATGCCGCCTATGCGGAAGTTGTAAGAAACTGTCAAGCTGTCTTTCAAAGTGGTCGCACCAGTTTTCACTCACGTCAGCAATGAGGGAGAGGTTCCTTCCCAACGCTCCATCTTCCTACATCCTCCTAAGTGGTTGGTATTGTCAGTGCTGTGAACTTTTTTTTCCGGAGCTGGGGACCGAACCCAGGGCCTCGCGCTTGCTAGGCAAGCGCTCTACCACTGAGCTAAATCCCCAACCAAGTGCTGTGAACTTTGGCTACTCTAATAGGTGTATAGTAGACCCTCATCTGATGTATATGATGTTGGGAATCTCTTGGTGTCTGTATTTGTCATCTAGTGACTTTCATGAGATGTCTATTCAGGACGTCCATTTAGATCAACTTAAAAAAAATATTGCGTGTTCATCGTATACTTTGGGTAATCTTTTATCAATAATATCTTTCTTAAATATTTTCTTCGTCTTCTTTTTATTCTCTTGACAGTGTATACTCCCACCCCCACCCAGAGTGGAAGTCTTTATTTGTAACAGAAGCCTCTCATTGATTGTGTCTTTTATGAATTATCCCTACGACATCACGTGAAGGCTACTGGTAAACTCAGGGTTATGGAGATAAACATGAGGCTGGTCTTCAGGGATTCTCGTTTTTACACATTATATTTAGCTTTCTGGCCCACTTCGAATTACTCCTTGTGAAGAGTATAAAGTCTGCCTAGACTTAAAAGTTGTATGTTATGTCCAAGTGTTCTTGCTTCTTGAAAAGACATATGACCTTTGCTCCTCCATCAAAAGTCATCTGATCTTGTGGTGAGGGCCAGTTCTGTTCCCTCCATTCTGATCCCACATATTGGTCTGTCTTTCCTTCACCAGTAGCTCCCTGTCTGGAGTGCTCTAGGAACAAACAGATGTCTTGAAATCAGGTAATGGCAGTTCTTCAACTCTGTTCTTCAATATTCTTCCAACAATTCTAGGTATTTTATCTCTCCTTTTAAACTTTAGAATCAGTTTCCCAATTCAATAAGATGACTTACTCTGATTCTGATCTTCATCTCAGAAAAATCTATGAGTAAAGTTGTGCGGATTGCATCTAAAACAAACAAATGAACAAAACAAAGACCACATGTTAAGAAGAATTTAAAGCATTTCTTTGTTGAGAAATTTTCAAGAGATTTCTAGGATCTCTTAGAGACCTGAGGTGTTCCGTTACATTTGGTGAGGCCATTACTGTCTGTCAGTGGAGTGGTTTTTTTTTTTTTTTTTTTTTTTTTTTTTTTTTTTTTTTTTGGCAGAAAGCTGACCCTGAAACAATTGCTCCAGGACACTGTGTGTCCTGCCTAGTCAGGAAGTATCCCGAAGGCACTGTACACACAGTTCTAGCTAATATTTGCATTTCGCCCTTTCATGGCTATTCTTCTAGACTCAGTATCTGGGTCTTTAGACTCCTCTCACTGTAAAACCACTACATTTGGTCTTCTCCCAACACGTCAGTAGTCAGAGTTCTTGCTGAGGGTACAAGAAGCTATCTGGTACAGGAATCTATACCCATTTGGCCTCTCTATGCTGGACAGAGGCTTCCTGAACTCTCCCTGTGTGTCATTTATGACCCCCACTGCCTACTCTCTTCACTATCTAGGAACAGCTTCTGAGTCTGCACTTAAGACCCCTCTTTCTGATTCCACCTTAGTATTGGTATCCTCTGAGATTATGCCACAGACTTCCATCTACTGGATAATGTCTTTCTCTCCTAGGGCTTCAGGTGCTGACCCATCTTGCAATGATTCAAATCAGTTCCTTCAGTCTGGGTCATTATCTTGAGGCACTCTATCTCCATCTACCAACGAGAAGCCTCTACCTAGAAGTAACTTAGTAATCTCAAGCTTGAGGTCATTTTATTTCCTCTGAAGCCTCACCTTTGACCTTTTCTCCTTTCCCCGTTTTCAGTTCATTCAAGCAGCTTTATCAAAATCCTGAGAGCTGTCCTTAAATCTTCTCTCATTATTTATGCTTCCACACCCAACTTGGTGCCAACTGTTCTTAAAACTGCTGGTGGGTGAATCCATGCAGGCCCTTGTTGACTTTTGCTATGACAACAATCTGTCAACTGATTTCCCAGTCTCTGGTCTCATTTCCTTCTCAATCATTCTTCACTCTGCCCCTAAAGTAACCTTTTAAAAATACATGTCTAGACACATAACTCCCAAGCTTAAATACCTGTAAGGCTCCTGTTATGCTGAATGATAATGTGTAGATTTTTGTGCATGGCCCACAAGGCCTTCACGATTTGACTTCACACTGCCAGGTTTACACACTTTTTCTAGTATTCAAGACTCCTCCACATACACCAGACACAATATGCTATCTGGAGTTTCCTGTATTAAGTTGTTTTTGCGTATTCTTTTTCAAAAGTATTAAATTTGTCTCAGATACCTTCCTGGTTCCAATGCCTCATTGATGATAGTTTATGTGTCTATGTCTTCTTCCTCTTTGCCATCAAGGCCTTAAGCTTTCTGAGAGAAAGAACATTTTTCACGGTCATCTTAGTTTCCCAAGAACCAATCCTGATACCTGAAGATGTTCACCAAATGAATAATGAATGTATGACTGGAATAAGGTGACCGTGACGCTCGGCTGGAAACAAAAGCTGTGTCGATGTAAGATGAGAAATGGTGAATTATTTTGGGCAGGGGTGTGGGAAGAGCTCTGAGATGAGCCTCCCACACTTACCAGAATATCCCACCCTTCTAAATCCAGTGACTCACAGGACAGAAAGAAGCCTGGGGCAGGATGGCAGGCAGGACACATACAGCAATTTTGATCCTGCTTTTTATCAATGAGTTGCTTAAAACAGTGCCATTCGTAAATGATTTTGGGGCCTCATCTATTGATTAAATGGCTTGGGACAGCTTATCCCGAAGCTCCATTTTAATCCTCTTCTTGTTTGTTTGTGACTAGTAACAGAATGCCAAGGAAGAAATAAACAAGGCTCGACTGTGAATCACTTAGGTGGGAAAAGGACAGAAGGTAGAAGGAGATACTCATTCATAAAACTTTGATTTTTTTTTATCCTTCAGAAGGCAATGCAAAGCTTGAGACAAGAGAAAGATGCAGATTTAACTGTGAAAAAACGGCTTTAGGAGTAGACCCATAAGCCAGTTTGACTTTTTGTTTTTGTAGTGTGCTGGGGTTGGAACCAGTGCCTCACTCACACTAGAGAAATACCCTACTTCTAAGAAGCACCTGGTTTAAAGTGTGGAGAAAAGCACGAGACAGTAGATCAGGAAAAGGTGACAACGAGGTTGAAATGAAATTACATGAAAGAAAAGCCAGAAGTTCTTAGAAATCTCACTGTTGAGCCAGATCCAGACCTCGGGCAGATCTACAGCCTTCCTGGTGCTGGCTTTTTGCTTGGCTCAATTTGGTTGTGGGGGCTCTTCTTTGCTGTAGAAAAAGCTTAAATAGTGGGGGGAAATCAGGTCTTGCTACACCCCCAGCCATCTCACATGCCTCACAACAAATGTAGTTTGTCAAGCTTTGCTACTAGCTATCTTCTTCGGGACCATCCTTTCAGACTCATGGCTACAAGAAAACCACAGATAAAGGAATGCAATGTGTTATTTTATACAGATAAAAGAATATAGAGTAATAATACAGAGCCAGGTTATTAAGACCCCCATAATGGGCCCTGTGCCATTATCAAACACAGATTTCATAACAAGACAAAAGAATAAGATAATCCCAATACTGTAACATCAAAGGAAAAATAATACTTAGGAATACCAAAACATTGTTTATGTAGGTCTTTCAGCAACACTACCTAATATTGTAGGGTATTCACCAGAGAAGTCTACTCAGACATGGGTGTAAGCCAATAGAAAGTCTTTATTACTTAGGTAACAACCGTACTGGGTGTTCAGGATCTTAGTATAGCCCTGAACCTTTTTCAGGGTGAGCTTTTAAGCACAAAATCCATGTCCTGGGTTGACACACTTCAGTTAGCAAAAACAATTATCCAGAAATGGAACTACAGAAGCCAAAAGGAAAGGGTAGTACGTTTAGAGACTTTCCCATAATTTTAATGGATTAAGCCTTTGTTTTAGTTTTGGCAGATGGCGGTATTTTACAGCATGAATGGTGCTTCCAGCACGGAGTCAGTCCTGCTGACATCTTGGGACCTACTAAGGACTGTGGCCCTGTTATGCTGATAGAGTCCATCTTTGTCTCTCTGGTACTATTTTCCTCTTCTCAGTCTTAGTTGGGTCACTATGAATATTCCATTTTTTTTTCTTTTTTGAGATAGGTTCTTTTTGTATCCCAAGCTGGCCTTGAACTCACTATATAGCCAAGGACTGCCATGAACTTCCGATCCTCCTGGTTCTACCTCCTTAGTGCTGAGATTAAAGGCATGCACCACATGACTGGTTTTGTCTATTTTTATGGCATCTTGGTAACTCAACCCAGGATTTTGTTCACACCAGGCAAGCATTCACCTAACTGAGCTATTACATAGATTGAAAATATGAAAATCAGCCACTTTCAAAGCATGTCTTTAGAAACCCAAGCCCTGGGTAGATTGGGCAAAGGTCTTAAACATTGACAACCAGACATTCAGTAGGCCTCTCTAGTTACAGCCACCTCCATTGCATCTCTAGAGTAGTAAGTCTCTTTCACTGGTTTGGTCAGAATGAAAGAAGGATAAACATATACACATAGGAGGGGCCTAGCGAGGATCACAAGTACAGAAGAGATGAGGTGTCTATGACTTTAAACTTCATGTTCAATATTAACACACATGCGCATGATTCTTTTCAAATGATAGTAGCTACTTCTAGGGTTATGGTGGATTTTAAACAGAGATGAAATTGAACAGCAAGAGAAAAATGAGATCTCTGCATATTAAAGATTCCTTTATAGCTCAAAACCAGTGACAGAGCAACAGCACACAGTTGGAAGGGGATGATATTTAGAAGACTGGAAGATGGCGGATCCCATTGTCTTAGACATGCAGCTCATACTCTAGGAACCCTGATTGCTCGGTGATACATGTTGAATCCTGGGTGTTGTGCTGTGTTGTAATCTTAGCTCCCGAGGGTCCGAGGCAGGAGGATCACAAGTTCAGTACTAGCTTAGGATCCATAGAGAGATCCCATTTTAAATTTCTTTGTTGAATTGTGGGAAAAAATGACTGCCCTCCACTTCCCCCCTTTACTGAAAATAATTTTTCTCACATAAGCTATATGATTATGATTTCCTCCTCTCTACTCCTGCCAGAAGGCACAGGAAACAGACTCTCATTCCCACACTCAGAAATCACATAAAAACACTAAACTGGAAGCCATAATATTTAGGCAGAAGACATTCTTTCTGCCTCCTTCATGGGGTTCCCTTGCCCTTGAGTGGAGAGATTGATAGAGACACTGTTTAGGGCTCAGCATTCTAAAGTGTCTCACTCTCAGCGTAATGTCTGATGTGGGTCTCTGCATTAGTTCTCTTTTGCTATAGGAAGAAGCTTTTCTCCCACAATGGCTGAGCAAACTGCTAATCTATGACAATAACGATAGATCATATCATTAGGAGTAATTTAATCACTATGTTTTCTTTTTTGGAACAGTAGTATTTAGTTTTGCTGTTGGTTCCTGGGCTATTTAGTCTCAGATTCTTGTCACCCAGGCAGAGTTAGGTATGTGTTTCTTCTTATAGAGTGAGCCTTAAGTGAAATCAGGTATTGGATGGGCACTCCAACTAGCTTTGTGCTGTTGTTACCCTAGCGTACCTTTCAGGCAAGACGTGACTGTGGTAGAGCAAAGGGTGTGTGACTGGGTTAGTGTTTGTGTTTCTCGTTGGGTAGCAGAGAGGGCACCTTCCTATACCAATGAGGCTAGAATATAGGGGACAAAGCACTTGTAGGCACCAGTTTGGCCTCTCCATGTTTAATGAATTGTGTAGGTGTTTTCTCCAGCAATGGGGTCTCACTGTCAGTTTGTGGAGAGCAAACTATAGTCTGGGTTTTTGGGGGGTTCCTAGTGGGGCCTCTTTGGCCAATAACTCAATTAGAAGTAACCTTGTATTAAAAGCTTCATTTGGTGACAAGAGCGATCTAACGAGGGCTCTGTCTCTCTCACTATTTGGACTGCCCTCAATTTTGACATGCTCCAGAGTCTTCCAAGAGCATGCTAAGTGCACGTGCTGGTACTGCATCTTCTGCAGGGAGTCCTGCAGTGTTCAGGTCTGCTGTTTAATAAAGATCACCAACTAGAAACAATGTTAGGTGTGGGAGTGGCTGCAAAGAGATGAGGAATTAAAAACAAGGAGGGGCCAGAGGAAGAAGGGGCCAGGAGAAAACATACAACAAAGACTATATACAGCTCCACGTCTAAAAATGTATGCCCTGGGTCTGGAGAGATGGCTCTGCAGGTAAAAACACTGGCTGCTCTTCAAGGGGGTTTAGGTTTGATTCCCTCTTCTGACCTCCCCAGGCACTGTGCTCATATGGTTCACAGACAAAGCACCCATACACATAAATATAAACTCTAATTTTTAAAAAGCTATCTGAAAAACAGTCGAGTCTCTTAGTTAAAGTATGATCTGAAACCCACACCTTAGGCAAACCTACCTATGTAACATTCGTGTTTTAGGTTTGTTTTTGTTTGTTTGGTTTTTGTTTTGAGAGAGGATTTCTCTGTGTATCAGTCCTGGCTGTCCTAGAACTCACTTTGTAAGCTAGGCTAGTTTTGAACTCACAGAATCTTCCTATTTCTGCCTCCCTGCTGCTGGGAATAATGAATGTCTATTAAGTATCTTTTATTTGAAATTCACAGACATGAAAAATGTTTCAAATTTTGGATTTGTTTGGATTTTGGAATATTGTCATGTTCTGCAATGAGATACCTTGTGTAGGGGACAGAATACTAAGCACAGAATTAATTTATACTGTGTCCATAGGTTACATGATAGGTTACCATGTTTTTAACAATGATATGGTGTTTTCCTCTTCTGCATCATCTTGACATTTAGAAAAAAAATCTCTATTTTAGATCACCTTCAAATTTCAGATATCCAGATTAGGATCATTCGATCTGAATATGTGTTTCACTTTTTAAAAAAATAATGATTTGTCGAGGATTTGGGGGAGTACCTAATACAGAATACAATAAGTGCTGTGTAAGTATTTGATATATGGAGTGTGAAGGAAACCTAAACGTGTTTTCTCAATATAAAGAATCATTGAACCAAGCACAGTCAAATGCTTTGTCTCCTCTGTGTTGTTTCTAAGCAGGACAGTGACTCATAAAGAAAAGGAGTCCCAGTGAAAGGCCAAATATGAATGCTGTGGTGATTTGAATAGAAATGGCCCCCATAGGCTCATGTGTTTGAATGCTTGGCCATAGGGAGTGACACCATGAGGAGATGTGGCCTTGTTGGAGGTGAGTTATTGTCAAGATGGACTTGAGGTCTCCTATGCTCAAGCTATGCCCAGTGGTGCACAGTCTCCTTCTGGCTACCTTCACATCAAGATGTAGCATCTCAGCTCTTCCAGCACCAAGTCTGCCTGCCTGCTGTGATGATGGTAATGGACTGAACCTCTGAAATCTTCAACCAGCCCCAATTAAATGTTCTTCGTTATGAGAGTTGCTTTGGTTGTGGTGTCTCTTCACAGCAATGAAACCGAAACTAAGAAACGTGCTTACCAGTTAAGATGGCTCACTAGAGGCCGTTAAATACCTTTCCTGTCCTTCCCATGCCTTTCCTGTTTGGCGATTTTTGACTCTCCAAAGCTCTGCTTTCTTTGGTCTTGTCCCCTTGCTGAACTACATCATTGTGCATATTACGGCCGACTCCTGAGCCGTGGCATAGTCATTGTTCTGCAAAATGTATGCTGCACACATTAAATAATCACACTTGTTCCTCTGGTTAGTCTGTCTTTCATTACTGGAAACTGTTTCAAGTATGAGCAGGTGAGTCGGATTATATTTTCTTCCTGTGTCATCACTAACTGTAGGGAGGCTCTATGATGGCATATTTAATACACCAAGTTGGAAAGGTCATTGGGCCAAATAGTTCCATCAATTGATGCAGACTGACATTTAGATATAACTGACACTTAATTCAGTAGACTTCAAGTGAGTGCTTAATCTTCCATAACGTAGGTGGGCTTCATCCAATCAGTTGGAGGCCTTAGGATAAAAAGCACCAAAGCCCTCCTCAAAGGAAAAAACAGTTCTACCTCCAGTCTGCTTTCAAACTCAACACTGCAACACCATCTGTTGGCATTTCCAGGTTGCCAGTGTGCGCTGCAGATTTAGGACTGAGTAGCACCCTCTGTCATAGAAGGTAATTTCCTTATAATCTAGCCTTTCTGCCTGTGTTTTCCCCATTAACATAGATGCTGTGTTACATGCATACCTCCCAGAACATAACAGAAGGGAAACTTGCCTTTTCGTTGTACTTTCTCTGCCTTTTCTCCCTGTACTTACTGATTGGGAACATTCCTAAAATGCTGGTAATTTTTGACTCTCTATAAGACCCATGCACCTGGTTGTTAGCTGGAAACTGTGTAGATGTGCTGGCCACCTTCTTATGGCCGTGATAGATACTTGACACAAGCGTATTGAGGAAAGAAAGGAGCCCTGGGACTTGTGCATTCACTTCATCGTGGCAGGGACCACTTGGTGGCAGAGTAACTCATTCCTTTGCCTTGAGAGCTTGCACCAATGACCTCTTTGTAAACGTGGGCTTTCTACCCATGCCCAACTTCCCCAAAATAATGACTCTGAGTCTGAATTATTATATGAATAAACGCCTAGGCCATAAGCTTTGGCTTATTCCCAACTAGTTCGTAATGTAATATCCCATTTACTATATTTTAAGTTCTGCCACATGGGCGGTTGCTTTTTTTAAAAAACTGGTTACAGTTTTATGCGGCCAATCTCTCCCATGTCTCTAACTCTTTCCCAGAATTCCTCCCCCACCACCAGATGTTACCCCCTCCTAATTCTGACTCAACTCATTGGCTTTTTAAATTGACAGGTGATGTTTCCATACACTGCACAAAAGATTCCCTCTACACGTCTTCACACAACACAGATGAGGAAGCAAGGAAGCAGCGAGAACCAGAGGTAGGGGTAACTTTCATATGCCCGTGCCTACTTCCACCAGTGAGGCCCCACCTTCCAAAGGCCTCATAACAGCTTCATAAACGGGATACAATGCTCACAACATGGGCCTGTGGTGGCATTAACCTGAACATTTTATTGCAGAAACTATATTAAGTTGTTTGAAGGGGGAACTCATTAAAGAACTAATCAAAGAACACTGCCATGAATTTATAGACAGTAATGTCTCCATTAAGTAGCTCTAAGACAAGAGTGGGGATGCTTGCCTATAAACCCAATACTGAGGAGGCAGAGGCAAGAGGACTGAGTTTGAGGATAGCCTGGGGATTTAGCTGGGTAGAAAATGACTTGCCTCAATGCATAAGGCTCTGGGTTCAATCCCAACATCACACACACAAAGAAAGGTCTACTGGTTACCTAGCTCATGAGTGAAGGAAGATGGACACTAAGGCATGTCATTGAACACAGCCTTACATACAACACAGAATATACAAAACTGGTACACAGCATGTTTGTAGTCTCTGGAACTGACACCCAGGTAATTGTGGGCTTTCCCACCTGAACATAAGTTCCCTGAAATTAAAAACTCTGAGATGTAATATATTTAGAAACAAATGCTTAGGCCATAAGTATGGGCCTGTTCTCCAACTAGCTCATAACTCAATTATCCCAATAAAATAGTCTAAGTCATGCCATGTGGCTGGTTATCTGGTCCTCAGCTTCATGAGAACATCTTCCTGTGTCCTGCCAATCTCCCTGCACCCGACTCAATCCCAGAATTCCTCTCTCTTTTGCTGGATGTCCCACCTTTCAATCTTCCCTCAGCCATTGGCCAATAAGCATTTTATTGACAGGTGAGTGCATTTACATAGTGCATAAGAGATTATCTCTACACAGAAAGAAGGAAGAATTGCTTATGTCTGCTCCATTCACAATCTCTAGTCAATAGCTACTCCAATGGATAGTTCTATCCAGCTTACAGTGACAGCCAAATCAGTCTTCAAATTATGCAATAGGCAGGAGTAAATGAGAATGCTATCAGATTCACTCTTATGCAATCTAATTGCCATGAAATTGTATTTAATTGTTTATTAGGTGGGAGCACGTTTTCACATACTTGTCATTCAGGCGTATTTCTCTGTGAATTATCTGAAAATAGTTGTCTAAATTTAAATTGATATTTTTTTATTCTTACATATAATAGACCACAACATTTGCAAAATTTTAGTGAGTGGTTCTCTTTTCTTCTGTAATCCTCAGGTTTCTTCTGTAACTACTGTTATCTCTGACTGATACTCTTTTGTGTATCACATAAAGTAAGATACAGTTTTGCTCTTAAACAGATATGCCATTCATTAAATAGCTAATCCAGTTTTCACCAGTTTTTTTTTTTTTTTTTTTTAATATTCTTTTTTTTTTTTTTTTTTATTAACTTGAGTATTTCTTATATACATTTCGAGTGTTATTCCCTTTCCCGGTTTCCGGGCAAACATCCCCCTCCCCCCTCCCCTTCCTTATGGGTGTTCCCCTCCCAACCCTCCCACCATTGCCGCCCTCCCCCCATAGACTAGTTCACTGGGGGTTCAGTCTTAGCAGGACCCAGGGCTTCCCCTTCCACTGGTGCTCTTACTAGGATATTCATTGCTACCTATGGGGTCAGAGTCCAGGGTCAGTCCATGTATAGTCTTTAGGTAGTGGCTTAGTCCCTGGAAGCTCTGGTTGCTTGGCATTGTTGTACTTTTGGGGTCTCGAGCCCCTTCAAGCTCTTCCAGTTCTTTCTCTGATTCCTTCAATAGGGGACCTATTCTCAGTTCAGTGGTTTGCTGCTGGCATTCGCCTCTGTATTTGCTGTATTCTGGCTGTGTCTCTCAGGAGCGATCTACATCCGGCTCCTGTCGGTCTGCACTTCTTTGCTTCATCCATCTAGTCCAATTGGGTGGCTGTATATGTATGGGCCAAATGTGGGACAGGCTCTGAATGGGTGTTCCTTCAGTCTCTGTTTTAATCTTTGCCTCTCCCTTCCCTGCCAAGGGTATTCTTTTTCCTCATTTAAAGAAGGAGTGAAGCATTCACATTTTGATCATCCGTCTTGAGTTTCGTTTGTTCTAGGGATCTAGGGTAATTCAAGCATTTGGGCTAATAGCCACTTATCAATGAGTGCATACCATGTATGTCTTTCTGTGATTGGGTTAGTTCACTCAGGATGATATTTTCCAGTTCCAACCATTTGCCTACGAATTTCATAAACTCGTTGTTTTTGATAGCTGAGTAGTATTCCATTGTGTAGATGTACCACATTTTCTGTATCCATTCCTCTGTTGAAGGGCATCTGGGTTCTTTCCATTTTCTGGCTATTATAAATAAGGCTGCGATGAACATAGTGGAGCACGTGTCTCTTTTATATGTTGAGGCATCTTTTGGGTATATGCCCAAGAGAGGTATAGCTGGATCCTCAGGCAGTTCAATGTCCAATTTTCTGAGGAACCTCCAGACTGATTTCCAGAATGGTTTTACCAGTCTGCAATCCCACCAACAATGGAGGAGTGTTCCTCTTTCTCCACATCCTCGCCAGCATCTGCTGTCACCTGAGTTTTTGATCTTAGCCAATCGCACAGGTGTGAGGTGAAATCTCAGGGTTGTTTTGATTTGCATTTCCCTTATGACTAAAGATGTTGAACATTTCTTTAGGTGTTTCTCAGCCATTCGGCATTCCTCAGCTGTGAATTCTTTGTTCAGCTCTGAACCCCATTTTTTAATAGGGTTATTTGTTTCCCTGCGGTCTAACTTCTTGAGTTCTTTGTATATTTTGGATATAAGGCCTCTATCTGTTGTAGGGTTGGTAAAGATCTTTTCCCAATCTGTTGGTTGCCGTTTTGTCCTAACCACAGTGTCCTTTGCCTTACAGAAGCTTTGCAGTTTTATGAGATCCCATTTGTCAATTCTTGATCTTAGAGCATAAGCCATTGGTGTTTTGTTCAGGAAATTTTTTCCAGTGCCCATGTGTTCCAGATGCTTCCCTAGTTTTTCTTCTATTAGTTTGAGTGTGTCTGGTTTGATGTGGAGGTCCTTGATCCACTTCGACTTAAGCTTTGTACAGGGTGATAAGCATGGATCGATCTGCATTCTTCTACATGTTGCCCTCCAGTTGAACCAGCACCATTTGCTGAAAATGCTATCTTTTTTCCATTGGATGGTTTTGGCTCCTTTGTCAAAAATCAAGTGACCATAGGTGTGTGGGTTCATTTCTGGGTCTTCAATTCTATTCCATTGGTCTATCTGTCTGTCTCTGTACCAATACCATGCAGTTTTTATCACTATTGCTCTGTAATACTGCTTGAGTTCAGGGATAGTGATTCCCCCTGAAGTCCTTTTATTGTTGAGGATAGCTTTAGCTATCCTGGGTTTTTTGTTATTCCAGATGAATTTGCAAATTGTTCTGTCTAACTCTTTGAAGAATTGGATTGGTATTTTGATGGGGATTGCATTGAATCTGTAGATTGCTTTTGGTAAAATGGCCATTTTTACTATATTAATCCTGCCAATCCATGAGCATGGGAGATCTTTCCATCTTCTGAGGTCTTCTTCAATTTCTTTCTTCAGTGTCTTGAAGTTCTTATTGTACAGATCTTTTACTTGCTTGGTTAAAGTCACACCGAGGTACTTTATATTATTTGGGTCTATTATGAAGGGTGTCGTTTCCCTAATTTCTATCTCGGCTTGTTTCTCTTTTGTATAGAGGAAGGCAACTGATTTATTTGAGTTAATTTTATACCCAGCCACTTTGCTGAAGTTGTTTATCAGCTTTAGTAGTTCTCTGGTGGAACTTTTGGGATCACTTAAATATACTATCATATCATCTGCAAATAGTGATATTTTGACCTCTTCTTTTCCGATCTGTATCCCTTTGATCTCCTTTTGTTGTCTGATTGCTCTGGCTAGAACTTCAAGAACTATATTGAATAAGTAGGGAGAGAGTGGGCAGCCTTGTCTAGTCCCTGATTTTAGTGGGATTGCTTCAAGTTTCTCTCCATTTAGTTTAATGTTAGCAACTGGTTTGCTGTATATGGCTTTTACTATGTTTAGGTATGGGCCTTGAATTCCTATTCTTTCCAGGACTTTTATCATGAAGGGGTGTTGAATTTTGTCAAATGCTTTCTCAGCATCTAATGAAATGATCATGTGGTTCTGTTCTTTCAGTTTGTTTATATAATGGATCACATTGATGGTTTTCCGTATATTAAACCATCCCTGCATGCCTGGGAAGAAGCCTACTTGATCATGGTGGATGATTGTTTTGATGTGCTCTTGAATTCGGTTTGCCAGAATTTTATTGAGTATTTTTGCGTCGATATTCATAAGGGAAATTGGTCTGAAGTTCTCTTTCTTTGTTGTGTCTTTGTGTGGTTTAGGTATAAGAGTAATTGTAGATTCGTAGAAGGAATTCGGTAGGGCTCCATCTGTTTCAATTTTGTGGAATAGTTTGGATAATATTGGTATGAGGTCTTCTATGAAGGTTTGATAGAATTCTGCACTAAACCCATCTGGACCTGGGCTCTTTTTGGTTGGGAGACCTTTAATGACTGCTTCTATTTCCTTAGGAGTTATGGGGTTGTTTAACTGGTTTATCTGTTCCTGATTTAACTTTGATACCTGGTATCTGTCTAGGAAATTGTCCATTTCCTGAAGATTTTCAAATTTTGTTGAATATAGGTTTTTATAGTAAGATCTGATGATTTTTTGAATTTCCTCTGAATCTGTAGTTATGTCTCCCTTTTCATTTCTGATTTTGTTAATTTGGACGCACTCTCTGTGTCCTCTCGTTAGTCTGGCTAAGGGTTTATCTATCTTGTTGATTTTCTCAAAGAACCAACTTTTGGTCCTGTTGATTCTTTCTATGGTCCTTTTTGTTTCTACTTGGTTGATTTCAGCTCTGAGTTTGATTATTTCCTGCCTTCTACTCCTCCTGGGTGTATTTGCTTCTTTTTGTTCTAGAGCTTTTAGGTGTGCTGTCAAGCTGCTGACATATGCTCTTTCCTGTTTCTTTCTGCAGGCACTCAGCGCTATGAGTTTTCCTCTTAGCACAGCTTTCATTGTGTCCCATAAGTTTGAGTATGTTGTATCTTCATTTTCATTAAATTCTAAAAAGTTTTTAATTTCTTTCTTTATTTCTTCCTTGACCAGGTTATCATTGAGTAGAGCATTGTTCAATTTCCACGTATATGTGGGCATTCTTCCCTTATTGTTATTGAAGACCAGTTTTAGGCCGTGGTGGTCCGATAGCACGCATGGGATTATTTCTATCTTTCTGTACCTGTTGAGGCCCGTTTTTTGACCAATTATATGGTCAATTTTGGAGAAAGTACCATGAGGAGCTGAGAAGAAGGTATATCCTTTTGCTTTAGGATAGAATGTTCTATAAATATCCGTTAAGTCCATTTGGCTCATGACTTCTCTTAGTCTGTCGACATCACTGTTTAATTTCTGTTTCCATGATCTGTCCATTGATGAGAGTGGGGTGTTGAAATCTCCCACTATTATTGTGTGAGGTGCAATGTGTGTTTTGAGCTTTAGTAAGGTTTCTTTTACGTATGTAGGTGTCCTTGTATTTGGGGCATAGATATTTAGGATTGAGAGTTCATCTTGGTGGATTTTTCCTTTGATGAATATGAAGTGTCCTTCCTTATCTTTTTTGATGACTTTTAGTTGGAAATTGATTTTATTTGATATTAGAATGGCTACTCCAGCTTGCTTCTTCTGACCATTTGCTTGGAAAGTTGTTTTCCAGCCTTTCACTCTGAGGTAGTGTCTGTCTTTGTCTCTGAGGTGTGTTTCCTGTAGGCAGCAGAATGCAGGGTCCTCGTTGCGTATCCAGTTTGTTAATCTATGTCTTTTTATTGGGGAGTTGAGGCCATTGATATTGAGAGATATTAAGGAATAGTGATTATTGTTTCCCTTTATATTCATATTTGGATGTGAGGTTATGTTTGTGTGCTTTCATTCTCTTTGTTTTGTTGCCAAGACGATTAGTTTCTTGCTTCTTCTAGGGTATAGCTTGCCTCCTTATGTTGGGCTTTACCATTTATTATCCTTTGTAGTGCTGGATTTGTAGAAAGATATTGTGTAAATTTGGTTTTGTCATGGAATATCTTGGTTTCTCCATCAATGTTAATTGAGAGTTTTGCTGGATACAGTAACCTGGGCTGGCATTTGTGTTCTCTTAGGGTCTGTATGACATCAGTCCAGGATCTTCTGGCCTTCATAGTTTCTGGCGAGAAGTCTGGTGTGATTCTGATAGGTCTCCCTTTATATGTTACTTGACCTTTTTCCCTTACTGCTTTTAATATTCTTTCTTTATTTTGTGCGTTTGGTGTTTTGACAATTATGTGACGGGAGGTGTTTCTTTTCTGGTCCAATCTATTTGGAGTTCTGTAGGCTTCTTGTATGCCTATGGGTATCTCTTTTTTTAGGTTAGGGAAGTTTTCTTCTATGATTTTGTTGAAGATATTTACTGGTCCTTTGAGCTGGGAGTCTTCACTCTCTTCTATACCTATTATCCTTAGGTTTGATCTTCTCATTGAGTCCTGGATTTCCTGTATGTTTTGGACCAGTAGCTTTTTCCGCTTTACATTATCTTTGACAGTTGAGTCAATGATTTCTATGGAATCTTCTGCTCCTGAGATTCTCTCTTCCATCTCTTGTATTCTGTTGGTGAAGCTTGTATCTACAGCTCCTTGTCTCTTCTTTTGGTTTTCTATATCCAGGGTTGTTTCCATGTGTTCTTTCTTGATTGCTTCTATTTCCATTTTTAATTCCTTCATCTGTTTGATTGTGTTTTCCTGGAATTCTTTCAGGGATTTTTGCCATTCCTCTCTGTAGGCCTCTACTTGTTTATTAATGATTTCCTGTGTTTCCCTAAGTGTGTTCATGTCTTTCTTGAAGTCCTCCAGCATCATGATCAAATATGATTTTGAAACTAGATCTTGCTTTTCTGGTGTGTTTGGATATTCCATGTTTGTTTTGGCGGGAGAATTGGGCTCCGATGATGGCATGCAGTCTTGGTTTCTGTTGCTTGGGTTCCTGCGCTTGCCTCTCGCCATCAGATTATCTCTAGTGTTACTTTGTTCTGCTATTTCTGACAGTGGCTAGACTGACTTATAAGCCTGTGTGTCAGGAGTGCTGTAGACCTGTTTTCCTCTCTTTCAGTCAGTTATGGGGACCGTGTGTTCTGCTTTCCGGCGTGTAGTTTTTCCTCTCTACAGGTCTTCAGCTGTTCCTGTGGGCCTGTGTCTTGAGTTCACCAGGCAGCTTTCTTGCAGCAGAAAATTTGGTCTTACCTGTGGTCCCGAGGCTCAGGTTCGCTCGTGGGGTGCTGCCCAGGGGCTCTCTGCAGCGGCAGCAACCAGGAAGACCTGTGCCGCCCCTTCCGGGAGCTTCAGTGCACCAGGGTTCCAGATGGTCTTTGGCTTTTTCCTCTGGCGTCCGAGATGTGTGTGCAGAGAGCAGTCTCTTCTGGTTTCCCAGGCTTGTCTGCCTCTCTGAAGGTTTAGCTCTCCCTCCCACGGGATTTGGGTGCAGAGAACTGTTTATCCGGTCTGTTTCTTTCAGGTTTCGGCGGTGTCTCAGGCGCAGAAGTCCTGCCGCTCCTGGGCCCTCCCCCACGGGAGCCCAGAGGCCTTATACAGTTTCCTCTTGGGCCAGGGATGTGGGCAGGGGTGAGCAGTGTTGGTGGTCTCTTCCGCTCTGCAGCCTCAGGAGTGCCCACCTGACCAGGCGGTTGGGTCTCTCCTTTTCACCAGTTTTAATGCCTTATCAGGCACATGTGTGCATCTGTCTGGCTGTCTGTAGTGATTGACTGTTAATGTTAGTGTGTGTCTGCTAGTCATTTACTTTATTAGTCTTTTGTTTACCATCAGGAAAATGCATGCCCATTTAATTATATAATACATGTATGTATATATGTATACATATGTATATATGTATGTATATACTACATGACATTTATTGATGTGTATATGTTATACCAATTCTCTGGAATTAAACAAATTTGCTCTTTTTAATATGTTGGCATTTGATTTGCAAATATTTTTGGGAATGTTTTTATCCTTGCTTATGGAAGAGAGAGCTTGCCCTGTAATTAATTTTCTCTTTCTTTCTTTCTTTCTTTCTTTCTTTCTTTCTTTCTTTTTTCTTCCTTTCTTTCCTTCTTTCTCTCTTTCTTTCTTTCTTCCTTCCATCCTTCCTTCCTTTCAACATTTTAGAATTTTTTTGAGATTATATTTTTGATATTATAATTACATCATTCCCTCCCTCAAGCTGAAAAAAAAAGGGTCTCCCTGTCTTGCTGTCCTGGAGCTCACTCTATAGACCAGGCTGGCCTTGAACTCATAGGGATCTGCCTGCTTCTGCTACCCGAGTGCTGGAACTAAAGGCATAGATCACCACTGCCTGGCCTCTGTTTCTTTATTGAATTCCAGGTTTTCGTCCCAACTTGTCTTCATCAGCAGCCTTATGTTTACATTTTCTTGAGCATCATAGGAGCATTCTTCTCTGTAAGTTTATTGAGCCGTTTCATTGTAGATATCCAAAGTCTCAGTGAGGACCCTGTCCTTCCTTCTCTATTACAGCTGCGTGTTTCTTGATGAGATATTCGCCATTGCCTCATTAAATGCTGTTAGCTTAGTGGTAGAAGACAACTTTATGTATTATGCTAACTATCTCTCACTGACCTGGAAAAATATACAATTCCTGATCCTAACCCAGAACCAATGAATTGGGAGATGAAAACCTTAGAAAACCATGTTTGCAATGACAGTTCACAGACTATCCTGTGGGGTGTCTGAGTTATGCTTCACACTATTGGGAGGGTTTAGTTACGTGAGGACAGAAATCATATAGTGAAAGGGGGGTGATTTTCAGAGGACAAGCAGTGTGAACAAAGGTGTGGACTGTGAGAAAGAAGCTTAGAAATGAACTGGGTATCAATGCAGATAAAAGATGTAAAAGGAAGTCAGCTGTCTTTAGGCAGAAGGCATAGGTCCCATTAAATGTGAAAGAAAATGTGTTCTGCTGGAGTAACAAAATACAACTTAATGGAAAAGATCTCCTGGATTATGGCTAGCTTTTGGTTATTTTGGAAAATCATGAGAATATAACCTTTTATTATATGGAAAAGTCTGTTTTTTGTTTGGTTTTAAGGAAAGGTTAAGAAAGACTTGGAGATGTAAGGGGTAGTCTCTGAACAAAGTAGCGTTCAGGGTAGACCCAGAGAGAGCCACTGGAGGTCTCATACAACGAGCCATTTACATAGCTCCAGGATGAAGCAAGCAGTGAGGACCTGGACCAGGCTGAGCACAAAGGCTTTGGTGCCAGCACAATAGTTCATAGTCTTTCTGTGTGTCAGCTGCCTTGTGTTCTTCATCACATGTCTGTTCCTTACACACATGTCCAAGACTCTATGTCTGCACAAAGCTCTAGGTCCTTGAACCAAGGACCATGCCTCCTATTTCTGTTTCTCAGAGTCCTGGTGGAGCAGATGGTGAGAAGGTATTTGATGAGTATGTCTTGCTAATGAAGATCTCTCTATAGAGCCCTTCTTGCTAGGGAAGATCTCCTGAATACAGAGATCTATTTCTCAGATCAAATTACCTCTTGAATGAAGAATGGTAGAAGGGCCAAAGAACAGCTGCTAATAACTCTGGAAGGCCAGATTTAAAGAGGTGGCAACCTTTTAATCCCAGTGGATATTGCAGCCATTGCAAACCTTGACTTCCACATCACCATCAGAAGAGGTCTGGCTGTTGTCCTTAGCCACCTGGCCTTTAGAAGGGTAGGGAACATTAGCTTTTCCAAACATGGGTATGATGGCCTGATTGCTGGAAGTTAGGTGGGGTTGGATCCTGTAATTTTAGCTACAACCTTCTGTTCCTTCTGAGAGCCCTTGGTATGACCAAGATGTAGAGGACCCTAATCCTATCTTGGCAGAGAGGCATCCTCATATTTGCCAGGGATCTCCTACCCAGAAATTCTGCTTTATAAATAGAGGGGCCAGTATGCAAGATTGTAGCAAGGGTTACTGAAGGATATTACACAGTGACAAAGTGATGGTATTTCAAGGGGCAGGGAAGGCATTCTTGGCATCAGATACAGGCTTCTTGTTCCAAGAAAGACTGGACCACAAGCTAATTTGGGTGCATTCCATATCACCTGCACTTTCATTTAACAGCAAGAAAGCAGTGCATATGGAGACACATACATGGGCCCTCTTACTGACCCCTAATATTCAGAACTAGACAACTGGAATTGTGTATCTGCATGCATGCACATAAGTGCATTGACTCGTAGGTCTGTACTATTGATGACCACAGCTTTAAACTCTGCCTGTGCTTCATAACTTTTCACACTATGAATTCTCTGTGACATAAACCACAAACCTATGTAAATGTAGTACAATCAATGAGTCAGGTTCTAGCAGTCAGACACCGCTCCTAATAATAAAGGAATTCAGAAGGTATCAGTGTAAGGAGTTGACCACCCACAGCCAATTGACCTCCAAGCAGGTGTAGTGGCAGAGGCGGGTTTCTGTCATCCAATAAACTGTTACAAGACCTTCATTGTTCCTGGTTGCCCATTTAACATGGTCTGGATTTCTTGGCCTCAATGGAAGGTCTATGAATTTACCTAATATTCTTGAATCATTTTTTCTTGCTTAAATTTTTAGGCTAGAGTCTGTTACTTGCATCTAAGACTGGGCAGAGCAGCATAATTGGTACTGGGAATTAATTTCATAATGGATCTTCAAGGGGGAATGGAGAATGGAAGTCACTTGTTACACATTGATGGCTTTAAAGACAAGATAATGGCCAATGAGGATGGGATCCTAGGATCTGGGGATAGCATGATAGAGAGTGATTCAATAATTATCTAAATTATCAACTAACCTATCTACTTGAGGCTTTGGTCTTCATAAGGGAGTGACTGAAAAAATGAACAGGCCACAGACTGAGTTTTAAATTCTAACCCCATTGAGTATTTTGTTTTATATGTGGTGCTAGTGATCAAAATGGTCCTTCATAAACGCGAGACAAACACTACTATTCAGCTCTATATTAACCCTCTTTATGAAAGTTTAATAACAAAAAAGAGGAACATTAGGAACCGACGTTTTTAACTATGGGGATTCCTGCAATCAGGCAGTTTCTATGTCACCTTTTATAGCAACAGGCTGATGTAGCTAAAAATTCCAACTCTCCCTGAGAAGCCAACCACATAGATTTAATGTCAGGGTACTGAATGGGAACCAGTAAGGCATGGAAAATTAGTATGGAGATATTTAAGAGCATGTCAATATACGAAGACTCATCAGAAGAAATATACTTTCCCTTGTGTATGAAAACAGTTCCCTTCTGGATGAAATTTCTGTGATTTCCTTATTAAAAGTTGTTAGCTTATTGGTAAGAGCTGATTGTCCTCATTGGCTATATTAGCCACCTCTCATTGCATTCTGACCTGGAACTAGTCAGGTCTCATAATATGCCACAGGGGCAATTGTGAAGTCAGTCTGGAGAAATGAGACAAAATAGTAAGATTGGGTGGACTTTTAAGGTCAAAAACTGGAAATATGAATGATGGGCCAAATTAGGACGAAGAACAGAAATAAGATTTTAGGTTTAGGCCAAGTTATTTATAAGAGTTCAATCTGTGGTAACTTGGGGTTCGGTGCACTAACAGGGGCGTCTGTCATTGTGATCCTCTTTCATCTATAGCTAAAACATATCATCAGGGCTCTGTGCCACATGATAGCCTAACTGCTAGACAGTGCTAGGAAGATGTGGAGAAGAAATACAAGGGATTCTGTAGGAGAACACTGGAGTAGATTTAATATGGGGGCCATCCACACAACCATAAGTATGTCCTTGAGAGCCTAAAGGTACTCCATGACCCAGAGCCTTGGGACATGGCTAGTGGAGGGCCTAGTGTTGTAGCATCTGCCTTCACAAGCTGAGGATGCATGGGGAAGGTGTGGCTATGGAAGTTTTCTCTTTGGATGAATGGGGTTGAGGAGGCTGTGCAGAGGCAGGTGTAGCATTTAACCAACGGGGGCAAAATCGGCCAAAGTATTAGTTGAGTTCAGTGACAGGCAACGAGGCTTTCAATTTCTTCTGAGGTGAGAGAATGGGAACCAGATTTACCTTCTTACATGAAATATATAAAAATCAGCACAAAATATAGGGTCAATGATTAAACATTGAAAATCAGATAGCAAAGGAAAGTAATACCGAGAGATGGGAAAACATCGTGGGGATGGAGCTGGTGGTGATATCATACTACAGGTCAGAAAAGTTTCTAGAGAATGTTCCCTGGAGGCAGGGAAGGAGAATATGGGATGACACTGAATCTGACGACATTGGTGAGTTGAGGAGGCAAAGCTTGGGGACAGGAAGAGAGAAGATAGAGTTTACACAGCATGGTATTTTGAGGACAAAGATGCACAGAAAAGAGGGCTGCAGATCTCTTTATTCTTCTCCAGAGTAAGGAGCACTGGATACATGTGAGGAAACCTCTTAAGAGCAGTGGGAAAATCACACTAGAGGATGAGAGAGCGTGATGGGGCAGTCTCATGCCTGTGAGGATGGGGGAGAGCTGTGGTTTTAATTCAGTGGTAGGAAGCACTTATTACTAGGGATAACACTATTCAGAGGCCACCAAATTAATGCAGAAGAAGATTTGAGAAGATCAGACTAATTCTTAGTAATCTATCAGAATTGCAGAACAGGGTACATAATACTTATAGGAATATAAAGATATTCAATGCCACAATAAAATGTGTAATTCATAATATGTTGTCAAAACTTACCAGACATATAGCTGAGTCAGGAAATATGACTTGTAATGCAAAAATAATCAGCTGTTGCCTAACATGTGAATTGAGTCCCCATTGCTTCTCAGCCTTTTGACTAAGATCAAGTGTGGAATGCTTGACCCAGCAAGTGGCACTATTAGGAGATGTGGCCTTGTTGGAGGTACTGTGTCACTGTGGGGTGGGCTTTGAGAGCTTCCTCCTAGCTGCCTGAAGATGACAGTCTTCTGTTTGCCTTCAGAACAAGATGTAGAATTCTCAGCTTCTCAGTGCCTGCCTGGATGCTAGATGCTGCCATGCTTCCCGCCATGATGATAATGGACTGAACATCAGAATCTGTAAGCTAGCCACAGTAAAATGTTCTTTGTAAGAGTTGCCTTGGTCATGGTGTCTGTTCACAGAAATGGAAACCCTAAGACAACACCTAATGTGAAATTAACAGGCAAGACTGCTCAAACTAGTTATTATAATAGTCAAAATATCTGAGGCGAGAAATTCACTGCATGGTAGCTTAGACCTTGTGCACGAAAGATTTGTGAACTTTTCAACATGGAAATAGAAACTATCTAAGATGAAATAGTGGAAGAAGATCAAAAGAAGGACAGAACAAAAGGAAACGGAAACACCAAACCAAAGCATCAGTAGAATACAGAAAAGCTTTAGTAGCACTATATACATGTGTGTGTGTGTGTGTGTGTGTGTGTGTGTGTGTGTGTGTGTGTGTGTAGTTATAAGGAAAAGTATTAGATATAGCAGAAACACAACCAGAAATTTTCTAAATTTAATAAAAATTTTGCACAGATCTAACAAGTTCAACAAATGCTAGACACAAGGAACACGAAGAAAGCTATATGAAGGCATGCTATCGGCAGGGTGATTCAAACTTATAATAAAAAAATCTTAATACAGCCAGAAAAAATCATTATACAGAAGAAGAAAAAGCAACTGCCAGGAAAGAGGGGAGCAACATCTTAGAAATGCTCACAGAAAAACTAATGTACGAACCGCCTTCGAATTCTATACCTAATTTTTAAACATGAAGGTGCAATTGATTTTTTTCAGATATTAAAAGTTTAAAAGGATTCATCATAGCAACCCTATCCTTTAGGCAGAAAGAGACCACGTGGAAGCCAAGAATGACAAATAGGAACACAACTAGTTAATACATGGATCTGTAAAATGTTTCCCCCATTATTGGCAATTTTTAAAAAGGTAATCGATAAGGCTGGGTGGGAGCATGTAGTTCAGTGAAAAAGTGCATGCTTAATGCACTCAAGGCTGCAAATCCAGTCCCCAGCATCCTCCCTCCCAAAGATGACTGGCAATGTTAGCAAATATTATATGTGCCCGGGGTTTACAGTACATGCATGAGTAGTATGGAAATGAATCAAAATAAATAATTCAAGAGCAATGGAAATGGCAGATGTGCATACACACATATGTATATATATATACATATATATATATAATTTTTTCTTTTGAAAACTTTTATAAGGGTAATCCAAGATCTACAATACCAACCTGACAGGAAAGATGTGTCTGCTGGTGAAATAGCGGTATGACTGTTGTAGAGGAACCCTGAATGGCTCTTAGTCCCATTCTACAGGAGAATATTCCTTCTGGTCAACCTGGTCAAAACACATGGCTGCAGAAGTCTTAGGCCTTAGGCTTAAACTTGCTACCCTTGTTTAACCAAGTTGTTATGGCCTGAAACTTCTAAATATTTATGTTTACCCATAGACAATTAGCATTTCCAGCCTTAATCAGAGACGCTTCTCTTTGCAGTCAATGGAAGTGAAGAGATGCATGACTGCTGAGAATGAGTGACCGTTGAGTGCTTAGCCCTAAACAGGACATTTATACAACCTATGTGTCAGGAATTGCTACAGGAGACAGGGTGGAAAGAATGTAGGAGCAGGTGAGAGCATGTGTGTTCAGGGTGCCATGTCTGCATTATAGCACTAACGGTCTCACTTATTAATGTCACAGAGGCTATGTCCCTCATATATCACATTCTCATGAAGTTGCTATTTGATATTCTGGCTTTCCACCAAACAGTTAGTTTTCTTCCTAGCCCCTTAGATCAACCCCTTTCTGATTGCTGCCCTTCCTGTTCCCCTTTTGACAGCTGGAAGAAGCTAGAGTAGTTAAGTGTCCCAAAACCTCTAACAGCGATCAAGATGATCTCTGAGAGGGGAGAATGAAGGACTAGGAGTTAGATTTCATGATAGGCAGACAGATGGGGAAAGGACTATTTCTATGTAATAAAGATGGTGCCTTCTCCCTCGCTTTTCCTGCCCAGAGACACAAACCTGACAGTGTTAAGCAAAAGTATTCAGGCTTCTTTGGCTGCTCATAGAACCCTCTGATAGTGGACTGGCCAAACAAGTTCAAGGGCAGATCAGAACATGTTTACATATTAGGGTCGGCCAATTGGCCATCCTGTCTTTCTTCAAACTGCCCAACCCTGCATTAGGGGAAGAAGACCCTTCAATGACTTAAAAACAATAAAAACCAACACAGCCCTCACGGTGAGGCTGGGCTTCAACCTCCTGAGTGCCCCTTCTGCTTTATAGAGTGTCTTTTACTCTGTGTGTCTGCTCTGTGTGTTTCCTCACCTCTAATACAATCCTTAAAACACACACACACACCACACACACACACACACACACACACACACACACACACACACACGGGGCCTGGGGTGACAAGAATGGAGAAGGGCTGTGAAATACGTTTTCTGGGCATGGCATAACCAATGCAGCTTTACCTCACAGTAGCCGTAGCTGCCTGCAGTGGATCTACATAAGACCAGGCCTATGACCAATCAATTATGGATTGAGGGAGTTCACCGGGCCCTAGGTTTCCCTAGGGTTCTTGGGACAGGCATGTCATTGCTTTAGTTTTGCACCCAGTGAGGAACCCACCAGGCTGCCTGGATAGCTCTATACTCAGGGCCACACAGGCAAAACTGGTTAAACTCAATGTGTCTCAACAAACAAACAACAACAAAATAAAAGCCAAAACAAGAGGTGAGCGTGGGAAAGGGACTCGTTTTGGGATGGATAATAGGAGTGGACTGCAGACTAGACAGGTAAGGGCTACATTAGTTAGCATGTTCTACATCTTATGAGATTGGCAAAGAACAAATGAATAAAGGTTACTTTAAAAATGTAACTGACTAGGCAAAAATCATAGCAACACATCATGAGATTTACAACACACATAAAGATAAAATGTATGTATGTATGGCAACAAAGTTTAAGAGAGAAGAAGAGATACAGTTTCTATACTTGCTATAGAATACCACCATAGTGTTTGGAATGAGTCAATGAGGTATGCTATAAACGTTGAAGCAACCTCTAAGGAGTGAATAAACCATTGTGCAAATATATTTCAACACACAAAACATAGTATAGCATGATACATTATATATAATATATTGATAATATACAACATTATATATAAGGGATGTCCCCTATGTAATTTGGCTTATGAATATAATTTTGTGTCCTCTTTTGTTTGTCCCTTTGTTATTAGGGATGACCGTAATAAAGAATTCTAAAGATAATCTTAAGGAGTCAACGTAATAAAAAAAATGAGACAAAAACAAATGGAACCAATCGGATATAAGTATCAAAATGAAAAGTTCAACCTTCATTACCGTATAAATGCATACAACTACTTTGACCAAAAGGCAAAGTGTGTGATATTAAAGAAGCCATACGTGCAACTTATCAGAAACCAGTTACATACATAAAGATAAAGCTAATTTCAAAGTAGAAGGATGGGAGGATGCTAATGCTAATTAAAATAAAACTAAAATGTTTATGTCATTATTAGAAATTTTAGGACCCAAGATATTAAGAGTGACAGAGTTTTCTTATTAACAAGGTCAGTGTTTAGGGAATATTGCAGTCCTCAATATACAGTTATTAGGAGCTGGTGAGGTGGCTCAGTGGTTAAAAGCACGTGCTGCTCTTACAGAGGACCAGAGGTATAGGTCCCAGCATCTACAGGATGGCTCACAAACATCAGCAGTCCCAGTTCCAGGATCTAACATCATTTTCTCATCTCCATGGGCACCAGGCACACACAGTGCACACACAGGCAAAACACTCACTCACACACATAACATAAATAAATATAAAAAATATTTGAAACATGGAGAGTATAATCCGATAGAACTTCAAGGGGAAATAGGCAAATTTATGGTGATCATGGGAATGTAGACCCGCTACATCACAACCGATAGTGCAAAGAGAAAACTAGTAAGGACGCGGAGTCCTTAAGCAATGTGGCATCCTGCTACTCTGTCATTTCTAAGACACAACAGGATGACAAACTCTTTTCAAATATGTACAGCCCACAAGTCAAATAACCAGCCAACAAGCCAACCAAACAAACAACCAAACAACCAAAGGGCCCCCCAGCATGCACAGACGATGGCACTCGGATCAGCTAAAGCAGCAGGGTCATAGCTTCCACGTCCACCCTGACTTCAAAGCCTCATGTACGATCAGTAGACCGATGAGTCTTGAATTACATTCTGGGTCACGGTTCCAAGGTGCCTAAGAAATTCCGTGTTTAGCTTCTTAAATTTTGCTATACAAGAAGAGTAAATGACCTTTCATCCTGCCTGCCAGCATTATCAGCTGCCTTTCTATACTTCTCAATTTTCCTGTCTCTTAAGATCACCATTCCAAGGTGGAAGGCAACTGTGTTTACAGGCTTGTGACCTGGGCTCTGGCATCTGGCTCCAGCTATCATCCATGCCAGGGACCATGTCTAGAGGCGTTTTTGCTAGAGAAGCTCTCCAGTGTGAAAACTGTGCAGCCCTAGATCCATCTCCGTGGCTCTCCTGGATATTCTGTCAGCTGCCTAATGTTCTTTAACTAAGTCTACACATTCCATTTTGTGTAAGCCAGCCAGGGTGGAATCTCGTCTGTAAATAAAAACCCTGACTAGTTCAACAGAACCCTCAGGCATGCATTTTTAAGCAGGCTCCTTCTAGCTGCTACAGCAAGGAAGGAAAACAAACGAGGGACAATTTCTCAAAAGTAAGCACGGAATTGGAGTTGAACAGTATGACACTCTCATGCAATTACCACGACTTTTCAGATGGTCCACCTAAACTGTGAGAGCAAACATCAAATGTACTGGCACTGAAATCTGCAGGGTCTTCCACCATCAAAGACATTTGAAGTATAATTCTGTTTTCAAGTGTGGTGGTGGTGGTGGTGATGGTGGTGGTGGTGGTGGTGGTGGTGGTGGTGTGTGTGTGTGTGTGTGTGTGTGTGTGTGTGTGTGTGTGTGTGAGAGAGAGAGAGAGAGAGCATTGAGCATGTGTGTGTATGTGTATGTGTTAGTGTGTGAGTATGTGTGTCTGTGTGTGTTCATATGAGTATGTGTATGTGTATGTGTTAGTGTGTATGTGTGTCTGTGTGTGTTCATATGAGTGTGTGTATGTGTATGAGCATGTGTGTGTGTGTGTGTGTGTGTGTGTGTGTGTGTGTGTGTGTGTGTGCTATGAATGTTTTCTCCTGGTCTGTGGCTCCTTCCTTGAGTAGAAGTTTTCTATCTTGGTGAGGTCTAGTCATGAAATAGTTCATGCAAGTCACTGCTTTCTGAGTCTCATTAAGCAGACTTTCCCTACTTTTGGTCATAATGATATTGTTTCCTGTTTAACTGATCTCATGTTGTGAGACAATAACGACAGGTAGAGTTTGCTGTGTCTAGCTCTCACCAGACATTTTGGTTAGAATACTGAATGACTGGCAGTGCTGTGAGGACTAATGATATTTCCATTTTTAGATGAGGAACTAGGTACACTTAAATACCTTGCTAAGATCAGATTAGCCATAGTAGAATCAAGATTTAAACCTAGTTCATGGTTTTGCTGGGTGTGGCATAACCTGTAATTCCAGTATGTAGGATGCTGAAGCAGGAGGGCTGTCAACTTGACAGCCAGACCTGCATGACAAGACCTTGCCTCAAAAAAAAAAAAAAGTCAAAAGGTCAGTCAAGTGAGATGGCTCAGTGGGTAAAAAGGTGTTCACTGAGAACCATGAAGACTTGAATTGATCCCTGAGGTGTGAGTGCTGGAAAGAGAGAACCAACTCCACAGAGTTGCCCTCTTGACCCCTCCATACCAGATGTGGCATTAGCATTCACCCCACCCCACACACATATAAAGAGAAAATAATGAGTAAATAAACAAATGCAAAATGTCTGTGGTCTGTCCCCTTATTTTCTCTGCTCCTTTTCTGCACAAAGACAGAGCCGAAATGATGCAGGGAGATTCTGGGGTTAGGAAAGTTTCTAAAGAACACTTCAGGTTGGTCCTTAGATGTAACCCTGAGTTAAGGCAAAACCCAGAGGGGCCACTTCAGCCCCACAAGCCCATCTGTGAGAAAGGCCCTCTGTAGTTGTTCAGCTGATGTGAAGCCAGAAGACAACAGGTTACAGGGAGCTCGCTTGACCCTGGCATTTAGTTGACCTCTGTGCTTCATAGGAATGAACACAGGCACAGCTGGTCCCATGTGTGCACACTGCCATCTGTGGAGGCAACCAAATAAAGGTGGGAAACATCCTGAAAAACATTACGTGGATAGCAAATATGGAAGGCTGTTTTTTTGTTTGTTTGGTTGGTTTTTGTTGTTGTTTTCTTATCTTACTTTCTGAATGATACAGGAAAGGAGCGATTGACAGCATTTACGTTATATTAGGAATTATCAATATTATATAGTATATCAAAGTATACAGTATAAGTTACATGTAATTACTAAGCCACATTCTGTAGACAGATTTTGGTGTCCATGAGAGTCTTGGAACCTATGTCCTCCAATGCTGAGGGACAATTATACAAGAACCACTGTGTTGGAACCAGACAGTCCCCCTCTCCAGGATGTGAGTTCTTCTCTGGCAGTCAATATATTTTTCTGCATCTCTGGATGCTTGGTACCTAACTCAGCACTGATGATGAGTTGAAAGGCAACGAACGAGGGGTGACTTGGTTTTATAGAGCCACTCCTAACGCTTCAGGTGCAGAGGGAGCAAATGGCTCCTTTAAGGATGAAAAGGCTACGTTCCTGAACTCATCCCTTCTCAATAGGGCCCCTTCCTCCGGCATGTTATAGGGAGGCTGCCCATCACAATGGGTGAGGAGCACAGCCCTTCAAATCGAGCACATCCAAGTTCAAATTCCTGCTTCTACCACTTAACGAGGGAGTTGCACAAGGTTACCTAAGCTCCCTAAATCTCTCAGGGCTGTTAAAAGGATTAAATTAGAGAACGCATAAACAGAGCTTGAACAATGAAAGACACAGAGCAAGTGTTCAATAAAAAGACACCATTGTTGTAGAAACCATCCTATAATTTATCCTTGCCTAAGCATGGGTTAAGTACCTCCACTTCCCTTAATGCTTAGCATGGGATTTATCTATGTATCTATGTATCTACGCATCTATCTATCTATCTATCTATCTATCTATCTATCTATCTATCTATCTATCTATCTATCCATCTATCTATCTATCATCTTATTTTTGGAGGTGGGTCTTACTATGTTGTCCAGGCTAACCAGGCACACTTGAATTTAAACTCTCCTCCTGCCTCAGTCGCCATAACCAGCCCTAAAAATGATTTGCTATCAATCTTTCTGACTTAGAGTTGTGGATTCCCATCCTGTTCTAAGATGTATCTCAGGACAGCTTTGTGTGTTTTCCATCCTGATCCTCCAACAATACCTAACATTTTGCAAAACGGCAAAATCCTGACAGTCACGCAGCCTAGAGGCAGAGAGCACTTCGATCACCCAAAGCATCTCTGATATTACGCCTTTACATTGCATCCACTTCGCTCCAGCCCCATCTCTGTTCTTAATCCTTGATGAGTGATCATTTCTTCTCTAAACTGCTTAGCCATCACCTGTTGATAGTCATCCAGAGTTTACAGGCTTGAGTAGTTACAAATAAAGATGCAATTAACATCCATTTACCATCTTTGTTACAGTCTACAGACCAAGGAAGCAGGATCTTCATTTCTTCGGGATGAATATGCAGGCACACAATTGTTATTAAGGCTGAATTTTAGCTCTGAAAAACTCAAGAGCTGCAGTAGCCTTTGCAGCCTCACAATGTGTGTGTCTAGTTTCTCCACGCCACCAGCATTTCGTGTCGTCATTTTAAAAATCCATTCTGCCTGTTCTGTGGGAGGATTTCATTGAGACTTTCAGTGTCCATTTTCCTGCTGGTTACTTATGTTAGCTGTCCTTTCACATGTCACTTGCCCTCTATTTTCTTCAATGAAATATCTTACTACATCATCCTTTGATGAATGTGTGGTTTAAACTCTCTCTCTCTCTCTCTCTCTCTCTCTCTCTCTCTCTCTCTCTCTCTCTGTCTGTCTTACACGGTGAAGCTTGCTTGTCATTTTGTTGTTTTGTCATTGTTTTTATTTGCTTTCAAGACAGGGTTTCTTTCAACATGTAACCCTGGCTGTCCTGGAACTTGCTGTACAGAACAGGCTGGCCTTGAACTCAAAGATCCCTCTGGCTCTGCCTTCCGAGATGACAGATGTGCTCCCCACACTGGACCATCTTTCTTTTTTTTTTTAAACCATGATCTTTTTGTAGATCAAACCTTTCCAAACTTGATGATATGTAATCTAGTTCTCCTTTTATGGGCTAGGCATCCAGCTTCTTTCCTTTTCCAGTACAACCAGATAAGTGTTTGGCTTAGAACCTAAACTATTTTTTTTTTTTTGCTTTTGCTTTTTTAAAAAAGGATCTCACTATGTAGCTCTGGCTACCCTGGAACTTGAACTGATCCCCCTGCCTTAGCCTCCTGAGCACTGAGATTAGAAGTGCACACTCCCACACCCAGCTTGAGTAATTTTCATTGCCAAATAAAGATGGTGTGTTTTTCAAAAATACAATTACTTATTTTGTGTATGTCTTTCTATATGTGTGTATGCACGTAAGTGTACTGCAGCACATGTATGAAAATCAGAGGACATCTTGACGGAGTCTGTCCTTCCTTGCCATCAACCATCCAGGTCCTAGGAATTGCACCCAAGTCATTAGGCTTGGTGGCAAGTGGCTTTAACTATTGAGCAATCTTGCCAGACTTGAATGGTGTTTTTTTTTAACCATTCTCTGGTATCAAAAGATACTCTGGTCTTATTTTCATCTGTACCTCAATATAACACCTTTCAAGTGAGTTTGAGGCCAGCCTGGTCTACATTGTGAGTTCCAGCCCTGCTGAAGCTACACAGTAAAACCCTGTCTCAAAATAAATAAAATAAAAGAATAGTGGTTCTGTATACTTCAAAAGTAACACCCACCAATAAACTTTGAATCACGGGGTTTATTTTATGTTTAGCAGAGATCCACATAGTCAAGTTTCAGATGCATGCCTTTCCATGTTTCATCCCTATG
Organism: Rattus norvegicus; assembly: GCF_021556685.1. Classification (NCBI taxonomy): domain Eukaryota; kingdom Metazoa; phylum Chordata; class Mammalia; order Rodentia; family Muridae; genus Rattus; species Rattus norvegicus. The sequence goes on along the minus strand of NC_141541.1, from coordinate 36,483,927 downwards.
CCTTTTGCTAATTCCTCAACAACTAAGGCTTGAAACAGCTTTTCACTTACATTATGTCCAATATCTGTTGACTGGGGTCATCTCACTTTGCATTTACCAGTGATCTCCAGGATGGTGAACTATGGTGAGGTAGCCACCTATTGAGCTCTCCGTCCATACTGAGGAGTGAGGACACAGCATACACTGGAAGGGTGTGAATTCAAGAGGTCAGAGTATCAGGGGAAGATGGCGATCACTGCTTCTCTCAGCCTCTCCTCTCTAGAACGAGCTCCAGACAAGCAAATGGCTAGTGAACCTTGACACACCCTGGTGTTCTATGGAACAAGAAAAGCTCCTGTTTTCTGTTTTTCTGTCCAACAAATGTCTCAAGAACAGAAGATGTTCCAGAATGTTTGTTTCAGCTCTGAGAACTGCCTAACCCCCTCCCCCCCTTTTTTTGGCAAGTGCCATAAAAACAGCTTTGCTCATTTAACAAAATCTAGTTCTCGCAGTTATTTTAGGGAAAAACAGTATTTCTAATATAAGAAACTGTAGCATAGCTTAGTAAGAAAATCTAATCTAGATTCAGGGTGGACCTATGGGCATGAATTGTAATATACTGTGTCTTCAAAGTTATAGTTAGCATAATTTAACAAAGGGGCCCCGAAACAATGGTTCCCTCAGTGTAGATGGGCACCCAAGTGTCTAGATTGTCATGGGGATCCTTGAAGAAGTGGTTCACCCAGTTCTGCAGCATGACATGTACATAGGGACCCGGGATACTTTGTCATACCAAAACCCCAGAATGCTGTCACATACTCCTTTGGTTAAAGGAATCCCAGAGCTCCCGTGAAGCTGCTACTCACTGTGGACAGAGTGTAATGAGTTGAGGCGGGTCACAGATACCTGGATAAATGGGAGACGTGCACCTTACTGGTGCATTTTCAACCAGCATTTGGAACACTAGTAAATGACGGCAGAGCGGCAAACATTTGTCTCTGATTCTTTTTTGTCTTTCTTATGTGAACTGTGCCAATTTCCTAAGAGTCAAATAGGAAGGAATGCCTTTTTAAAATAGACTTTTGAGAACAATGGACAAGGAGTCAATGGAAGAATCAGAATGGAGCCTTTGCTGAATTAATATTCTTCCACAAAGATCACAAAGCATCACAAGAAAACAGTAAGGTCCATCTAAAAAATTAGACAGAAATAGAAGAATAAAAGCAAATAAAAATATATAGATTAAATGAGATTTAACTATAAATACTATATTTAGAATATAGTATAAAAACTATATTTATATATAGCATAAAAACTATATTTAGAATATATGCGCGCGCTTGCGCGCGCGCGCGCACGCGTGTGTGTGTGTGTGTGTGTGTGTGTGTGTGTGTGTGTGTTTATGTGTACAGGTTCCATCAGAGACCAGAGGAGGGTGTCAGATCCTCTATACTGAACTTATGGTATGAGCTGCCTGGTCTGAATGTGGGGAACTGAACCAAGGTCCTCTGCAAAACCAGTAAATACTCTTAGCAGTGCTCCTTCTCTTCAGTCCCCCATTTTATGCCTTAATTCAAGAAAACTAACTGAAAAAAATCCAATCAATAACTGTTCCCCCCCCAAAGAATAGCATAATGTCCCACTCAATAATACATTTGATGATATTGAGGAGTTATTTGTACTGTCTTACTATGTCATTGTAATATAGTTACACAGAGACTTTCCACAGGAACAAGTGGGTCATAGATTAAACAAGATTGACCAAGAGTTGATAAATGTTGAAATCCAGCAGTGAAGATATGTAAATTTGCTATATTTTTCTTATGTATAACTTACTAAAATACTTAAAAAGAGTATGACTTTTTTCATGATTAATATTCTAAGTAGGAAAATAAATAAGTAGCTTCAATAATAAAAATGTCAGCTATAATATATACACTGGAGATATTTGGGAAAATTGAGGAGGGAAAAAGTGTGGAGTTGGGGTAGGAACCCCACCAGTTTTATACCTGATGCCTCCCATATGTTAAATATATCGAAACACTAAATTCAATAAATACACGCTTAATATTTTATAAATACCTTTATTTTATCTTATTGTTGTATGGGTATGAGTGTTTTTCCTTTATGTATGTATGTGTACCACATGTGTGGCTGGTGCCTGCAGAAGTTAAAAGAGAGTATTGGGCTCTTTGGAACCGTAGTTATGGGTGGTTGTAAGTCAGTTTGTGGATGCTGGAAACCAAACCTGGGTCCTCTCCAAGAGCAGCAAGTGTTCTTAACCACTGAGCCATCTCTCCAAACAGCCCTGTAAATGACTTAACAAATGCGTCCTCACTGGGTACTCTAGTTTGCACTTTTGCAGATAAGGTCACTGAAGCTTAGAAAAGATAAATGCCTAATGGCAGTCCCTTGTGCCAAGTACTTCATGCATAGTACTGCATTTAATCTCTATAATAATCTCATTAGAAAAGGAATTATCTCAATTTGCAGATGAAAGATGTCAGCTCTTAGAAACTAACCGACCAGCTAAGTGTTTCACTTAGAACTGAGATTTGAACACTGGATTTTCTTCTTCCCTGGGCCTGCCATTGTTAACCCATTTTGGCGGAGAAGAGTGGAAATATAAACTATCCTGTCAGAGCATCTTTGTTTGAGCAACATGGCATTGGCTGCCTCTGAAAAATGGATCAGGTCCACCCAAAAGCTCTCTAAAGTGTGTGTATGTGTGTGGGGGGTTTCTTTCTCTGTACAAAACAGCCATTCAGAAATAGAATTGAGACACTTTGTGGATGAAGAGGGGACATTGAAAGCAATGTTTGGACGCCTGAAGGCTGTGTGTTTGATTAGTTTGGAGACTCTAGAGAGAAAGGGCACACTCAGGACAAAGAAGGGACATCCACAAGTGAGGTTCCCAGAACAAGCTATGACCAAAGCAAATACAGGGCACTCTCCACAATTCTGCACAGGACATGGTACCTTGGGGACAGCCTAGGCATCCTGGTACAAAATCTTAGGAACTTAGCTAGAGGGGAGAATGGCCATCTTCATGAGGTTGCAATTGTTGTGTGCATCTATGACAATCCTAAAGCGCTCCAGGGACCTGGGGGAGAGCTTCCTTGGGACTGTTAAACATACAGCTTCAGACACTGACATGTTTAAGTTAGTGTGTCTAGGGATGACTAAAGATCTCATTGCTCTCCCCATAGTGTACACACACAACATACCCCATGTGTACAGCTCACTTATGTTCAGAAATGTACAAAAGCTTTGAAATAGTCTACTGCAGTGGGAGAAAGAGATGGAAAGCAGGAATGGAATCATAAGACTTTAATTTTAGAAAAAGAGTAATTTTAAATTGTGGGCACCCCTCTCTCTCTCTCTCTTCCTCTCTCTCTCTCTGTATGTGTGTGTGTGTGTGTGTGTGTGTGTGTGTGTGTGTGTGTGTGTGTGTGTATCAATGTGTGTGCACATCTTCCCATGGAGGCCAGAAGAGGGTGACAGATTCCCTGGAGCTGGAGTTACTGGTTGTTGAATGCCACCCAAACTGGATGCTGGGAACCAAACTCTGGTCCTATGAAGAAATTACAAGCACTGTCAACTGATGATCCATCTCTCCAGTCCCCTAATGAAGCATTTTGAAGACAGTATCTGCAAACTTTGGACCAACTAGATGTTCGTGCTCTCAAACAGGGAGGGCTCAAGGTCTCAAAGGTCTCCATGGTCCATAGACAGAGAGCAGTGCTCTATGAGTAAATGTCTGGGTCCTAGTACTTTAGGATATATAAGTTGTTCAGTTGTTGCCCTTGATCTCATTTGAGTCGTGCTTTAGCCTTATTTCCAGGTTCATGCTACTGTCTGGTTTCTTTTGTCCTTTGGTGGATCTTAGGTTGGTCCCCACTGCTGATGAAATGAAATATGTAAATCCATGCCTAAGGTCATAGCTCTAACAGAAGCAGGGTTCAGACTTGGCCCAGGACTTGCAGGTACAGAATTTTTCAATCACACGAGCTATTGAATATTAAAGAAGCAGCCCAGTGCTAAGAACATGCTAAGCATGTGTGAACCTTAGGGAATTGGTTCCAGGACCATCCATCTTCTATTAGATACCAAAATCTAAGGATGCTCAAGTTCCTCATAAAATGTTGTACACACTACATACACACCCTCCTATACACTTTAAGTCACCCCTAGATATTAATATCAAATACATGTAAATGTCATATGTATTATGTGTTATATTGTTTATGAAATGACAATGAAATATGTCTAAACATGTTCAATATAAATAAAATTATTTTCTTGAATAGTTTTTTTTTCTTTTTGAGATAGTCTTTCTGTAATCCATGTTGACCTTGAACTCATGACTGTCCTGCTATTTTAGCTTCTCCACCAATTGGGATATATCACTATGCCCAACCAAAGTCCTGTTTCTTGCCTTTCTCTTCTTATTTCCTTCCTTCCTTTCCTTCCCCCCTCCAACCCTCCCTCTTTCATTCCTTCCTTCCATCCCTCTCAGAACAGGAAAAACTCAGGGCCTCACACATGCCAGGCAAACCCTTCACCACTGAGCTCCGGCTCCAACTCCAGCTCCAGCCTGAAGCATTTTGCTATACAAATGGTTGGATTTGAGATATGTGATACAAGGAAATAGAGAGACAAGGATACTATTTTTGGCCCTCAAAACAATCACTGAATAAATAACCATGCCAAGATCCAGAGACATACTTCAGATTTCCATGACACTCCATGGCACTGTCCCTCCTGCACCCAGTTGTCCCTTCTAGTTGCATCTGATGGTGAGAACTCCCAGGAGGAGACCATAACACAAACCACGTAGACACCTTGGGGGCTCCTTTATTGGGACTGGTTATTTTCTTTACAGAAGTCCTTGACAGTGCCTGCTTTGGAAAGTGCAGTGCTGGGCCCTAGCAGTAGCCTCCTCCCTCTAAATAGCCCTAAACTACAGTGGGTTTCTGGAAATTCAGGTACTGCCATGATGTCTGAGCAGAGTCGAGCCAGGGGTCAGCATTAAGTACCCATTATAAAGAAGCAAACACAAAGTTAATAAGTGGAAATGACCCCAGGGCACCTAAAACTAAAGTTACTTGTTCTAGAGTTTTATAAAAGACAGGGAGTTCAGTGTAGTCAAAAACCCTGTGAGTTTTAAATGAGTTCTGCCCTTTAATGTGTCTCTCTGATCCAAGCATGTATCTTTTTTTTGGTTGAGCTTTCCAGTTCTATGAAAAGCCTTAATAAGAGAAGCACTCTGTACATGTCAACCCGAGAGAATGCCCAGAGAGGACACTATCAAAGCAGAGAGGGTACTCATGGGAAGACTGCCATTTAGGCGGCTTGCTTTACAAAAGGAAAGTGCGAGACCATTTTCACCTGGTATACCCAGACTCCAAGCTCATCCCAGAGGCCACAAGCAGTTCTCCATCCTTTCAGAACCCCTCACGGAAGTAGTTGCCCTATCTGGACTCAGCCTCCCTGGCTTCTACCATAGGCCTTTGGAGAGAGGTTGACATTAACGAACAAAGGCGCCCTTTGAAAAGCCCAGGAATCCAGAAAGCAAAGCGCAGACTGACTCTTGGTCTGCCTGCTTGGCTGTGGTGTAAAGGCTTCAGAGGAAGAGGCGTGGCCAGGCAGGGTGGCTCACAGTGGCCACAGTCAGTCACCAGCTGCAGAGGCAACGACTCCACTGACAGGTTGGGCCTCTCCCACTAGTTTTCCCTGGGACCAAACAAAAGAAGAATAGAAAGCAGGAAAAGGGTGTGGCCCCAAATAAAAACTAATTAACACTATCTATTTTTCTTTCCTTTTGAAAAGATTATCTCCTAGTCCTAAAGGCTGTGTGGCCTTCGGTGAAGGGGAGGGTCAGGAGGAATCCACCTCATTCAAGGGCTCACCTATTAGGTTTCCACTTCCCAAAGGCTCTCTTTGTGTGGCAATCGTCAAGTGAAACGGCTCCCTGACAGCAACGCTGAAGAATCCATGGCCCAGGTTAATGCTTTGGTAGGCAATGACTGGGAACCGCGGAAGTACCGAGGCCTTTGGATTGGAGTTTCCAAGGGAAGATGAAGGGTGCAGTTCCTCAGCTGCATCCCAATAGGGCCTTATCCAAGAATTCTCTGCCCCCCATCATCTCCCATCCTATTTATGATCAGAAAATCAGAGGTCTGAGGATTTTGAGGTCTTTCAGATTCTTATACAATGAGTGTAAGGGTGTCTGCTATTCTGATGCCCAACATCTGAAAGTGGGAGAAGGGGAAAGAACTGAATAATAGGAAGAAAACATGAGTTATTAGAAGCCAACTGGAAATTAGGAGGCTGCTCTTACTACTTCTTACTCCAGTATCGGCTTCATCATCAACTCGGTTTCTCAAGCCTGACATTTGGGAGAACTTCGAACTCCTCTCCCTCATCCCCTTGATTGTCACAGACACTATCTTGCCTGAGTTACTTGACTGTTCTAACTGATCTCCTCTGCTGTTGTTCTTCAATTACATTTTCGAACCACACTGTACTTGTCTCCATAAGACACAGACCAATCATTTTTCTACCCTACCTCCATGAATCCCTATTGCTTTCAGAGTAAATTCTAAATATGGAATTCAAAACCCCCCATGATCAATAAAGCCCATATTTCCTCAGGAACATTTCTTCTAGTCCTCGAAATTTATACTGAGCCCAAAGGAGACAGTCTCACTCACCTCCCGGATTGAACACATTCTCTAGAATATCTTCTTCGCTTGGGCTAACTCTTACCCATCTGTATTAGTTGAGAAGAATAAAAGATACAACAGAAGCAAGTAAAGAGATATATGCTTTATTTTGGTTCACATTCTAAAAGGACTGAGTTCATCATGAAGGGTACACATGGTGTGGTACCATTTGGGCAGCAAGATTTTGCTGGGAGAAGAGAGAAAAAGAGAGGAGACAGGGGTGGTTTGTAACTCAAATCCCATCCCTTTGTGATTTACTCCTTCCAGGTAGGCCACACCTCGGAAAGCTTCTACAGTTTCTTGAAACAGCGCCACCAACTACTCACCGGTGCTCAAACACATAGGAGACATTTCCTATTCTATTCAGTGTTCCACCCCAAGCTCTCATAGGCTCATGGCCATCTCATAATGGGAAATTTGTTCAGTGCAATTCCAAAAGCATCCATAGTCTTAACAGTTCTAACACACTCAAAAGTCTAAAGTCTCTTTTGACACTCAAGAAAAAATGTTAGCTGTGAGCCCCTATAAAATAAAAAAAAAGTAGGCTACATGTTTTCAGCACTCAGCGGCATAGAGCAAATAGTCTCATTCCAAAAGGGAGGAATGAGAGACACAGCAAGGAACTGCTGAAACCCAGCCGAGGGCATGCCAAACCCTGAAGCTCCTTGTCCCACTTCTGATGCTCCTGCTGACGTAATTGGCTCTGATGGCCTTGGGTAGATCTACTACTCTAGCCTTGCCACCCAGCATGCATTGGTGGGCTTGGGCTGGCTTCTCTCAGTGCCCACCGGTTTTCTCAAGAGATAGTCCACATTCCTGACATCTTTGTTTTCCATTTCAATTTAGGCTTTACCTTCAAGTTTTCAAACACGGGTATATCAGGGCCTTCCACATGAAATCCTGACCCCAGTAAATCCTTTTTATGGAATATTGGGACAAACCTCCAAGACCCCCATATCTTTCGCTTTCTGAATGCTTTCAAAGTCAGAATCACATGAATACCAAGTTCTGTTGCTAGTTTGAGATGTAGCCTGGCACCCATTTAACACAGACACAAAGCCTCAGATTGTGTAAATGGCTAAATTTGGGGAACCATTTCCCTGGCTGCTTGTAGGAGCATGGCACCATTGCTGTGGTACTCTCTGTCTACACACCTTTTTCAGGCACATTTTTTTTAAACTGAAAGTTCTTCCAAATGAGTTTGTGGTGTTACACACCAGTGGTTTTAATGGTGGGTCTTGCCTTTTCCTATTACTGCAGTGCAAAATGCAAAGTGGGAGTCTTCTCTTCAAGGGAGACGATGTCTTTAATGATCACAGTGATTTTCGTCCATGTCTAGCTTTCCCACAACTTCACATGTGTGCGTACTGCCTTCCTCACAAAACACACACGTTTGCATCTTCCCACTCTACTTCGTGAATTTCCATCCTGGATAAAGCCTGAATGCTGGGCTGCTTTGAAATTTCTTCAGCCCAATAAATTAGTTCGATATTTTAAAATTCAGTCTCACGCAAGCACAGGCGGAATGCAGCTAAATGATTCGCCAAAATATAACACAGATGGCCTCTAGCCCAATTCTTCCTTTCCCTCTAAAACTTCCAGAGCAATATCTTGCTGCCTGCATTTCTGTCAGCAGCTGAAATGGCCAACTAAGCTGCCCATGGTGTTCTTGGTGTTCTCTTGTCTACAGCACCAACTCTTTTACATTTCTCCTCCAAACCACTTCCGAACATGTGGGCACTTACAAGCACGTGGACAGGCTGACCGCAGCCACAGTCCCATTCTTCAGCATCAGCTTCTGGCTTTGGGGTTGTTTTGTTTGTGGTGCTGGGGCCTGGCACATGGCACAAAGAATGTGATTTCTGGATTAGTTCTTGTTGCACTGTGTCTTAGTCAAGAGCAGAAACCAGACAACCATACTGGAAGTTGAGCCACTTTGTCATCCTCAAATCCCCTTCCACCATGATTCACTTCATGCAGTTAGGTCTTTACCCTAAATATTCTGCAACATCACGAAAACAGTTCTTCCAGACAGGGAACAAGTGTCTCCTATGGGAAAAAACACTTCATATTCAAATTCTAACACTGTCCTTCAGATCTCGGGTGAGTCGTCCCTTCTAATGGATGTAGATCCATCCTACGCTGTATTAAATACCTTTCTAATGGGATCTTATGACCTTTGTTTCTGCCTCTGTTATGACAACTGTTCCCACTGCCAGTTATGAGTCTATCCCTCTATGGATTAGACTGTCAGCTCTTTGAAGGGGGTGTGGAAATAGAAAGGAAAAGCGCTCTTCATGCTTTTAGTTTGCATGGTCATATCTGAGAGAGAGAGAGAGAGAGAGAGAGAGAGAGAGAGAGACAGAGAGACAGAGAGACAGAGAGACAGAGAGACAGAGAGAGACAGAGAGACAGAAAGACAGAGAGAGTGACAGAGAGAAGGAGAGAGAGAGAGGAGAGAGAGAGAGAGAGAGAGAGAGAGAGAGAGAGAACACTATGGGAGAGAGAGAAATTGTCTTGGTGAGATGAATGAACAATGTGGGTTTTATGCCTCCTCCAACCCCCTCTATTAATCCACCAGCATCATCTACTGAAAGCCAATGAGTTCAACATGGATGGAAATGCTGGTGACTTTGGAGATGCTTAAAAGCTGGATTTTGGGGGGTTGGGGATTTGGCTCAGTGGTAGAGCACTTGCCTAGCAAGCACAAGACCCTGGGTTCAATCCCCAGCTCCGAAAAAAAAATAAGAAAAAAAAGCTGATTTCATCCTCTATTTTGAAGTGTAGTTTACGTCATATTAAATGTTTGCTTTTTGTATGAACTCAGATTGCACACTCCTATGCATCCCCCTTCTCTTGGCAACCCTGCACCCAATTTATTTACAGTGATTATAGCTATTATATACTTACGTGAGTCAAGACGTGACAACCAGTATTTTTTTAATACAGCAATCTTCAATATTCAACAGAAATATCCAGGAGAAAATATAGTGTTCATTGACTCTAGAATGATAAGAAAAAATACAGTTCGAGAGAGAGGGGATTCATTATTTCTGATAGCAGTGTTGCCGACACTTTTTCCTTTGTTTATTTTTTACTTATTCACTTTATATCCCACTGACTACCCTCTGCCAGTTATCCCTTTCCACAATCCTTCCCCCATCCTCCCTCCTTTTCTCCTCTGAGCAGGTGGGGTGTCCCCTGTGTATCCTTCTACCCTGGCACTTTAAGTCTCTGCAAGGTTAGGCTCTTCCTCTCCCACTGAGGCCAGACAAGCAGCCCAGTTAGAAGAATGTATCCCCCACACAGGTAACAGCTTTTGGGATAGCCCCTGCTCCAGTTGTTCAAGACTCACGTGAAGACCAAGCTGCACATCTGCTGCATATATGCAGGGAGGCCTAGGTTTACTAGTGTATGTTCTTTGGTTGGTGGTTCAGACTCTGAGAGACCCAAGGGTTCAGGTTAGTTAACTCTGTTGGTCTTCCTGTAGAGTTCCTATCCCCTTCAGAACGTGCAATCTTTCTTCCTGTTCTTTCATAAAAGTTCCCAAGCTTCATCCACTGTTTGGCTATGGGTTGTCTGTATCTGTCTGAGTCAGCTGCTGGGTTGAGGACAACATGTTGCTGTCTGCAAGCATAACAAAGTATCATTAATAATGGTGCTTGCCCATGGGATATGTCTCAAATTGGGCTGGTTATTAATTGGCCATTCCATCCCCATCGCCTGCATTTCTTGCAGACAGGATACAATTTGGGTTGAAAGTTTTATGGATGGGTTGATGTTTCTATTGCTCCACTGGGATTCCTGCCTGGCTACAGGAAGTGGCCTCCTCAGGTTCCATAGCCCCAGTGTTGTGGATCACAGCTAAAATAACCTCCATTGATTCTTGGGCTCCTCCCTTACCCCAGGTCTCTGTCTCATCCTGGGGATGCCCCCTCCACCTCCTCACCCCTATCAGTTGCAGATTTCCATTCATTTTCATGGTCATCTAGACATCTCTCCTGTCCTTCCCCACACTTGATCCTGAATCCCCCCATTCCCCTCCTCATTCCCCTTTCATTCCAGTTCCCTCCCTCCTTCTGCTTCTTATGGCCATTTTATTTCCCCTTCCAAGTGAGATTCAAGCTTCCTCAATTAGGTCTTTCTTCTTGTTTAGCTTCTTTGGGCCTGTGGAGTGGAACATGGTACCTGTAATATATGGCTAATATCCACTTATAAGTGAGTATATGCCATGCATGTTCTTTTGGGACTTGGTTACCTCACTCAGGATAATACTCTCAAGTTCCGTTCATTTGCCTGCAAGATTCATGATGTCTTGGTTTTTAATATCTGAATAGTATTCCATTGTGTAGATGTACCACATTTTCTTTCTCTACTCTTCAGCTGAGAAACATCTGGGTTGTTTCCAGCTTCTGACTATTACAAATAGCCGCTGTGAACATAGTTGAGCAAGTGTCTTTGTGGGACATTGGAGCATCTTTTGGGTATATGCTCAAGAGTGGTATAGCTGGGTCTTGAGATAAAAGTATTCCCAGAAGGTGCAAAAGTTTGATTTCCAAAGTGGTTGTACAAGTCTGCACTCCCACTAGCAATGAGGAAGCGTTCCTCTTGCTCCTTGCCAAAATGGGCTTTCATTTCAGTTTTTTGAGCTTAGCCATTCTGACGGGTGTAAGATAGAACCTCAGAGTTGTTTTGATTTGCATTTCCCTGATGACTAAGGACTTTGAACATTTCTTTAAGTGCTTCTCAGACATTTGAGATTCCTCTGTTGAGAATTCTCTGTTTAGCTCTGTGCCCCATTTTGTAAATTGGGATATTTGGGTTGTTCGGTTGTAAAGAACTTCTTGAGTTCTTTATGAATTTTGGAAATTATCCCTCTGTCGGATGTAGGGTTGGTGAAGAGCCTTTCAATATCAGTAGGCTGTTGATATTGACAGTGTTCTTTGTCTTACAGAAGCTTTCAGTTTCATAAGGTCCCATTTATCAATTGTTGACCTTAGAGCCTGAGCAATTTCCTGTTCAGGAAATTGTCTCCTGTACCAATGTGTTCAAGGGTATTTCCCATTCTTTCCTGTGAGATTTAATATATCCAGTTTTATGTTGAGGTTCTTGGCCCACTTAGACTTGAGTTTTGTGCAGGGTGATAAGTATAGATGTTTTCATTCTTCTACATGTAGAGATCGTCTAGACCAGCACCATTTGTTGAAGATGCTTTCATTTTTCCATTGTATAGACAATCAGTATTTTACTCTCCAGAATTATTAAGCCTAAAATCCAAATAATTGAAACCAATTCTTCTCTTATGAGTAAATCTCTAAGTTATATATAGCAAAAGAGTTCCATTTTCTAGTACATGCCTAAAGCCAATTTGTGGAAAAGAGTAACAAGATAGATGGAAATTGACCATAATGGCAAAGGCGGGTCAACATGCATGCCTTCCTTGTCACTGACTATAAGCAAGGGCTGGATAGAGATGGAGGTGTGGGGTCAACCGGGTGTAGTTTTTCGGTGGCAGAGTGTAAACATAAGAGTAAGCACGGCTAACAGGGTATCCAGCCAGCACAACCCTTCTGTGTAACTCAGAGGAACGTAAGTGTTGGTAGGTGCTAGTAAATGTGAAAGAGTGCTGTCATAGGAGAGAAATGAAGTTGGAAAGAAGTGAAAGTAAAAGAAAATGGGAGAGAGCTGAGCTGATGGAGTGGAATTAGTTAAAATGGAAATCTTTGGCGTAAGGCAGGACTGTAACTGGAAGGTTACAAAACTGAGGAAACTGAACTTGAGTGAGAGTCATGAGCTGACAATCAAGCAGTAACTAAGCAGACAGAGCACAGATGTTAGCTGTGATCCTCAGGAATCATCTAGGCAAATCTCTTCTTACAACAGATAAAGACAACGAATGATGCTTTGAGAGGAAAAGCGACTTGCCCAAGAACTCCAGGATAGAACCACTAAAAGCCAATATAGATCCACTACTGTCTACTTGAACCTTCTTCCCAGGTCATCCTTTGCTTCCTATCAGAACCAGAAAGAAGGATAAAATCTGCTCAATGCCTACACGGTTTCAAAAGAGTGTTTACAACGTTGTCACCTCATTGCTAGTCCATGGAAGATATTGACAAAGTATCATAGGGAGTGTGAGACACTTGGGAAACACAAATCTTCCAACTGGGGAATCCTAGCAATTATTTCCTCATTAATTTAGGAGGTGAGTACATGATTAGTATAAGCTCAAAGGATCATGACAAAAATAAAAGTGTAATTATTGTAATGATGATGATGATGATTTATTAATCTGCAGATTCTATGGAAACATTACTCCACCCTCAAATAGCTTACTTGTTACAACAGTACATAAGCCTATGATGAATAGGGGACAGGAAGAAGAAGGGTAGCAGACACATGAGGTCAGAAGGGAGAAAACTAGATGAAGAAATGTGTGCTGGTGTGCAAGTGACAAAAGGTTGAAGGTAGTTTGATGGATAAAACATGGAATGGAGTCAGATTGCTCACATTCAAGGATAGAGAGATGGCCCAATTGAAAAAAAAATGCTTGCTTGTCAAGTATGAGGACCTGAGTTCAGATTTCCAGCATCACTGTAAAAAAAAACAGGACAGACCTGCAATCCCAGCACTGGGAGATACAGAGATGGGAGATTCCTGGGACTCAATGGCCAACCAGCCTAGTTGGTAACTTTCAAGTTCATTAAGAGGCCCTGTCTTAAAGAGGAAGGTAGAGAATGATGGAGGGAGACATCCATATCAACCTCTGACCTCTACACACATGCATTCACACACGCACGCACACACACACACACACACACACACACACACACACACACACACAGAGCTGGGGATCAAACTGGGCCTTGTGAGTGTGATGCAAGCACTCTCTGAACTAAAATATATCCTCAACTGATTTTTCAATTAAATATTGTCACTCCATCCATTTCCCCAATATTTACTGTGACCTACTATGTATCTTGTACTCATCATGACTTGAAGTTGAGCAATTAAGTGAAGTACACATGACCTTTGGAACTTCTTTATAGAGTTTCTTGATAATGGAAAATGTACACATTAAGAATTATGTGGTTAATGAATTAATTGCATAGTGAGTCAGTTGAGAAAATCACTTGACAATATATCATCATACCATGAGTATCCTAAATACACAATTGAGTTTATACAGGGAAAAAACAACCCTGAAATTCCCAGGTTCTCCATTCAAAGAAAAACCAAGAACAAGTCTGGAAAAGACAAATTTATACTTTTGGGGGCATGGTATGGGAGTAGGTTACAAAGGGGAGAAAGAACATGAACTTTCACATTAGTAACCATAGTTTATACTGGAATACCCATATTGAATTTAGCAAATGGCCCAATTATAACACTCCTTGGCATATACCCAAAGGACTCACATCTTATTCCATAGGTGTTATTTCCCATGTTCTTTGTCACCCTACTCACAATGGCCAGCGAATAAATGCTCCTCAGTTGATGAATGGGTAATGAAATTGTGAAACATCTACACAGTAGAACACTATTCATCTCCGAAGAAAAACTAATCATGAAGTTTGCAGGTAAAAGGATGGACCTAGAAAAGAATTTACTAAGTGCCACAAAGCAGACCCATACAGACAAGGACCACATGTTCTGTTTCACCTGCAGTTTCTATGTCCAAATCCTCAGATGAAGTGATGAGTCGAATAACTCAGGGTGGGCTTTGCTTGGGGAAGAGGGAGAAGGGAGGGAAGTTAAAACAAAAGGAGAAGTGGGGGGGGGAAGAGATAGATAGCACCGAGGTTGTTTGATAAAGCCTCAAGGAATCATTTTATACTTGCTTGAAATTAAACACAATGTATATAAGTATATTATATAAATGTATATCTTGATACATATCTATATCTGTATATCTTGAAGGAAGTCAAGCCACTTGGACTGACAATGCTCCCCTCAAGAACCAGACACTCACAAACCCCTAGAAGCAGGCCTGAGAAACCCCCTTTAGAATGGTTGGTCAGGGTGATCCAACCAACTCCCCAAACAATATAGACTATAGATGTAGCCCATGGTTGCCTCGCAGAGGGTTGAGGAATTGAGGTGTAGCAGGGGAGGGGGCTCCCAGGACACAGGACTTCGATGATTCTCGCAGATCTGACTTGAAAGCCTCTTTCCTGGGCTCTAGCTTCCATGGTTCCTGAAAATACTATGCAAGCTGCTAAGGGAAGGAAGCAATTAAGTAGTCTTATCCAGCTTCAACATTTATGAACCACAATTACCAGCCTAGGAAGATATCCATCCATAAAGGAGCAATAAGTGGCACTCGCATCTCGGTGGTGGCCAACCGCTGTCTAATTAAACTTACGGCCCACACAACAGACGGGAGCTCACACTTGGCGTTGGAATCATAGCCACTTCCTGAGCCTAGTAAGGTCATGGACTTTTGAAAAGAATCCGCCACTGATGCTTTGCTAGAGAAGAATAATTCTTACCCTTATACAAACATGTAGATGCAGCCATTACTCCTCATCAAAAATGTTTTTCTTTGCAGAGAAGGAAACCATTACATATGAACTACAATGGAACTCATATGAAGCCCAGCCCCAACAGATATACATATAGCTCAGGAAGGAGGAGGGAGGCAGAAAGATTTTAAGAGCCAGAATACCAGGAAATCTGGTGTGATGCAGTCTTTTGTACAAATGGCTGCTAGACAAGCCCGTAATGGTGGCAATAGCAATGGACACGGTCATTGGAAGGAGAAAAATTTTGTGAGGTCCCATCCCCCTGGACAAAGAACTACAAGCAACTAATGATTTCTGGGAGAAGAAGGGACCCTCTTCGAGGGTCTAATGCAGAGTGGTCAGCCTCAAAACCATATATACACTACCTATAAAAGTTGACTAAAATAAAATAAAAACAAGCTCGGCAGGATGTATTTATACACTCATGCACACACATGTGCATGTGTACACACACACATACACACATATACACACATATACACATACATATACACACACATATACACCCATACACACACATACACACACACATACACACACATACATACACACACATACACACACATATACACACAAACATACACACATATACACACACATAACACATTCACACATGCATACACACACATGCACACACACATACACACACATACACACACATGCACACACATACACACACACACACATACAGAGCCACAGCCATAGCCTACATCACTCTGTTAACTGCCAATGCTGAGAAATGATCTTGGGAACATGGTTATGTTCATGTAATCTGCAGAATCCTGATTTCTTATAAACTTATCCTCCTACTCCAGCACTTACAATCTTTGATATATGGGAAAGGACAAGTTTTTTGGGAAGGAATTCAAAATAATTCTGTATTATAGCATAATTCTTTGGTAATTTGTATTTTCCAAACTGAAACAATAATGTACAATGCAAATGTAATAGGAGAAATCAAATAATTAATCTGAGGTGAGTTATAATATTTTTAAATACCGACGGTCAATCCTTTCTAAAATTAGAACTATTTACCCTGCATGAGCTAATAGTTATAAAATTAAGCTGTCCAGAAGAAAAACTAAAACTTGATGATAATGAACTAGTTCAAATAATTCAAACATCAGTAAAATATTTCATAGGTTACAAATGACCAGAGAAAGAATGTGTGTGTGGGGGGGGGGGTCATAATCAGTCTGGTTAAAGAGTATGACGACAACCACAGAGGATTATTTCATTGGTTACAATGTCTCCTGATGTGATTCCTTTACTTTAGGCCATGTTGTGTTCTTGATTGCTTATCTAAAGGTATAAAACCTCTATATGTAAGTAAAGTCAGATGTACGTAAAGTCAATGTATGCTCTATGTAAGTAAAGTCAGATGCACTGAATGAGAGAGAGTCAGAGAGAGAGAGAGAGAGACAGAGAGAGAGAGAGACAGAGATAGAGAGAGACAGAGACAGAGAGAGACAGAGACAGAGGGAGAAAGGTACGTACTGAGGCTGGGAAGATGGCTCAGTTAGTTAAGTGCTCCCTTCGTAAGAATGAGGACCTGCATTTGGATTCTCAGCACCCAGTTAAAAAAAATCTAGGCATAGCAGCCAGTGACATGTGCCTAGACAGGCAGAGACAGGAGGATCCCTGGGGCTTGCTGGCCAGTCAGTCTAGCCCAACTGGTATATTAGAGGTTCAATAAGAAACTTTGCTTTAAGATCTAAGATGTAGGGGCTGGCAAGACGGCTCAGTGGTTCAGAGAATTTGCTGCTCTGATAGAAGATCCAACAACCACATGCCATCTCACAACTTCCTGAACTCCAGTTCCAGGAGATCCAACCCCTTGTGGATCACAGGGCCAGGCCACTGTGGGCCCTGGCAAACACATAGCACACATCCATACAGACAGGTACACATACATGCATGTAAAATAAAAATGTCTTAAGAAAAAGACTAGTGTAGAAAATTATTGAGGAAGACACCCAATCTCAACCACCTCTGGTCTCCACATGCGTGAACAAACACATGTGTGCATGAGCAAACACACACATACACACCAACATCATGGTGACTAAGAATAGTGATATGGTTTAAGAACTTCTTCCTCAGTGACTTCAATAACTACTTCTCCCTACTGGAGATCGCTCTCCTGCTAACTCAGCCCCAAGTTGGGTAGATTCTAGGAATAATCCTTCTAAGTGCCATGGAACGCAAAACAACATTTGGTCTCTATAAGCACAGAAATAGTGGTTGTCGAGCAGGGAGAATTGAAAACTGAAGTTCCCAGGGATGAAAAGCCAGACCTACACGGAAGAACCTACAGGCTTCTAGACGGATTAGAACTTAGTAGCTGTGAAGAGCTGAATGTTGCAGATCCAGAGTCAAATGGTCTTGCTTTATCTTGGGCCCAATTAATAGCCCTGTAATGCCCAGCTTTGTGTCTGGTCTAACTAGCAAACATTCCTAACAGTCAAAGGAATGAATTCTTAGCAGATCACTAGCTTCCAATAACCCGAAGCTAAGAATATCATTGGCTGGTATCAGGAACCTCCAGAAGAGAGTTCTTTGCTCTACTGTAGCCCATCTAATTGACAATCTCACCGATATATTTGGAAAATGCCTTGATTTATACCTTTACTTTGATCTACAGAACGTTCACAAAACTTCTTCCACATCAGAGCATATTATTCAGAGTCCTGAATTTATATCCCCTAGACACAGTAACTCATACAGTGTCAGAATAAATTCTCTCTTCTCCCCCCCCCCCCACAGACTTACAATGGTCAGGCGGTTATGAATCTATATGACTTTTGAAACAATTAGCAAAAAGAGGTCTTTCTAGGTTGATATATTTTACAAAAGCAATGCATAGGTTTCCTATAAGTTATGATGGCTCTTTCTTCCACAACTCTATAGTGGAGATGTAATCTAGATTTGCAGACATAAATTACTGCTGAAGACAAGCTCATAATCCAACACTGCAAGCCAAAGGAGAGGGAAACAAGTAATAAGAGAGAAAGCAAGCATATCCAAGTGAAGACAGAATTAGACTCTAGCTTCGGTAGCACATGCTGAGAAACGGCTGTCATGTTTGAGATGATTAAGGAACAAAAATCAGGGCTGAAAAAGAATCACAAGACACACAGTATGCTCTCCTAGAAAAAGGTAAACAATGCTTTGGAAGTAATGAATACTACCACTTAGAGTTGTTTTTTATTAATTTTTTCCACACAGTATACTTTGATTATATTCTTTCCCCTCCACAACTCCTCCCCCTCGTACAACTTCATGTTCTTCCTTGCTCTTAAAGAAAAACAAACAAAACAAAACAACGGCAAAAAGCAGGAAAAATGGACACATGGCGTCCATTTTGTGTTGGCTAACTACTCCTGAGCATGAGGCCTGCCTGCCATGGGTGTGTCAGTCCACTGAAGGAACCAAGTTTCCCCTTCCCTTGCATGTCCATTGTGATAGCTTCTGGGGTAGGAGCAGGACTTTGTGCCCAGTTCCTCCCTCTGTGCTAGGATTTTGTCTGACTGAAATGTGTGCAGGTCTTGTACAGGCTGTCACACGTCTGTCATCACTTAGATTCAAATGAGCCATGTGCTTTGGAAGTTATTTTGAGCGAGAACTAGTTAATCTGGAACTGAGTGAAAGTAAATCAGAGAGAATGAAGTTTATGGGGAAAGAGAAAGACAAACCTAGATGAGGGTAACAGACACACAGGCTAGACCAAGAATACCAAGTGTTATTATGGGCTATAGACTAAAACAGCAGAGAATTTAGGGAAGAGGCAACAATCAAATAAAATGTTACAGAAGAAAGAAAAAAAAGATAAATAAAGAAGGCGTGATAGCCCAGAACTCCGCAGGAACATGAGTTTTAGGACAACCTGGACTACATTGTAAGACCCTATTAAAGGCCTAGTGTGGCAAAACTACAGAATATAAAAGAAAACACCAAACACTTTTAAAACAACTAAAAAGAGAGAGATAGCATGCTATCATTTGGTTTCTGTTGTGATAAACACCAATGGACAAAAGCAAACTGGGGAGACAAGATTCATTATATCTTCTAGGCTACAAGGGGAGCCAAGACGAGAGCTCAAGGCAGGAGCTTGAAGCAGAAACACAGAGGAGTGTTCCTCATTGGTTTACTGTCCCTGGCTTGCTAACCTTTCTTATTCAGCCCAGAATTACCTGATTAGGGATGAAACTGCCCCCAGTGAACTGGGACCTCCTATATCAATCATCAGTAAAGATGTTCCACATGTCCACGGGCCAATCTGATGACAGCAGTTCCCCAATAGTCCCTTTCCCCAAGTATGCCAAGTTCATAACAAAACCAAGCAGGGTGGTGCCTTCCGTGCAATGGGATGCAGGGGAAATTAAACCTTTGACTATTAGCAATGGAGAAGTCACAAGGGGAAAATATCATAAGCTTAGAATGCCATTCCCAGTCAAATTATGATGTACTGATGAGGTACAAATTAAGACATAGATCACTGCAAACTGAGAGACTATACATAGAAACTCATTAAATTATGTGTATGAAAAAGAAGAAAAAACTTAAAATATATCAGAAGGAATGTTGAGCGTAGAAGTTAATGAACATGTAGGAAAGTATGTCCAATATGGGTTACACAAAACAGAAAAAAATTCTAATGGCTTATTAGAAGAGTATTAAGCAATGACACTAAAATATGTCAAAATGCATTACACTATGGAAGACATCTCACAGTCAAGCCACCACTACGTAGAAGGAAGAAGGCTGTGCATGTGAGACAAGAGAGACACAGGAGTCATTATAACTTCCTCTCAATTTCTCTGAACCTAAAATTAATTTGTCTCTGTATGTTCTGTGTCTCCCTGTCTGTCTGCCTGTCTGTTTGTCTCTGTGTGTCTCTGTCTCTCTGTCTCTGTCTCTCTGTCTCTCTGTCTCTGTGTCTCTGTGTCTGTGTCTGTCTGTCTGTGTGTCTCTCTCTGTGTGTCTCTCTCTGTGTGTCTCTGTCTCTCTGTCTCTGTGTCTGTGTCTCTGTGTCTGTGTCTGTCTGTCTGTCTGTCTCTCTCTGTGTGTCTCTGTGTTTCTGTGTCTCTGTCTCTGTGTCTCTGTCTCTGTCTCTGTCTCTCTCTCTCTCTCTCTCTGTGTGTGTGTGTGTGTGTGTGTGTGTGTGTGTGTGTGTGTGTGTGTGTAGGTATATAAGTAGGTCAGAGGACGGTCTTTGGATATCAACCCTCATATTCCTACCTGATTTGAGATAAGGTCTCTTCGCTGCCCCAGAGACTAGGCTGCCTGGCCTGAAAATTTCTGGAGATTTTCTCATCTCGGGCTCTCATTTCCTGGAAGCCTGCTAGGATGAGAGACGCCCTTGCTCACTGGTTCTGGTATTGTGGTGGGTTCTGAGGGATCCAAACTCTTGTCACCAGACTTTAGCAGTGAGCACTTTTATACATTGAGTACTAAAAAAATATAAAACAAACAGAAAAATTGAAAAGATAGGAAGACAGTTGAGAAGATAGAGAGATAGATACACAGAAAAGAAGTCATGTGATTAGATTTATACTGCTGCATATGCCTGAGGCTATCAGAGCTGCGGTAAGCTAGAGACGCATCTCCCTAGAATCTTTGGATAGAGTGTGCGTCTATGGACACCTGGACTTCGGGCTTTTGGCCATGAGAAGTGTAAGAGGATAACTTTCATGTCACTCAATTGACAGTAATTAATTATGACATCTCTAAGACACTCTTCTATAGCTATATAAGGACCAAACACAGATCCATAATGTAATAAGTCCAATGAGGAGTCAGTGCTTCATAATGTCTGCCACTGTGTCCCCAGGGTCTGTCTAACCTGCACTATGGTTTAATATCTTCTGCCCACTCTTGCTTTCTTCTTTTTTCCATTCAGAGGCTTTAGTGTCTAAGAAGCGTCTTCCACTCCTTAGGCATTGCCTCCAGAGAATCTGGTACGTACAATAGGGGCCTGTTAAATGAGTAAGTTGAATTGATGATGAATTCCTGGCAAACAGCCATGTCTTATTCATGATTAGAATCTTAAGACCTATTACAGTGCTTCCCACATAACGAATTCTCAACTGAGAGAAATATGTCCACATATAAAAACAATTAAGTGAATCCAATGACTAAAACAAATGTGTGCTAAATAGTTTTGTGAATTATTTGTGTATATACCAGGGAAGGAAGGAAGGAAGGACGGACGGTTGTAGTTTATGTGTCATGAACTTGACTTAACTAAGTCACCAGGTATTTACGGAATAGAGTTGGAAAGGACATAACCTCCATACAGGACAGTTTTCCCCTGCAGGGCAACATTTTTGCTCTTACAGAGCTAAAACTCTCTCATCAACATGTGTAAGGAATTTCACCACCCTGCCCCCTGTCATTCTGACATAAATCCTCATGGATAAACATTTTTTTAAGGTGAAGAGCAAAAATAAGACAGAAAAGACATGTTCCAACAAGGCAATGGTATGTGGATAAAGGAGAAAGAGCTGTCACTCTAGTCAGAGTTGACTAAGCCCTGGTTCAGACTAGGTTTACACCACAGCTTGTTTCAGGAAAGTTGGAGAAAGTCCACTGCAGCGACTGGCTTTATAGCGGAAGGATCTGAAGCTCGAGGGAGAGCCTTAAAGTCTGCTACAGGTCAATAATAAAGACAAGGCTAGAACCCCAGAGGCTTTCCTAGAACTCTTACCCAGACAGGAAGAGGGGAGGACTGAAAGGAGGAAGAAATGAGTGTGACCTGAGAGTGGTCCTTGGTATCTCTAGGGGAAGAGATAATCCGGCTCTGGCTGGGTCTTTTGAACAGATCACACCCCTGATTCCTACAACAACACTCTAAGCAGAATCTATTCCCTTTGCCTTGTCATCCAGAAAACACTATGTGAGTTGCCCAAGGAAATAATGGAACTGGGGTTAAAGCCACAGCCTCCCTCCCTCTATAGATTTTCTCTCCTTCCACCGTGTGGGGTTTTGGGATTGTCAGGCTTGGTGGCAGGTGCTTTAACCTCTAAGCCATGTGGCTACCCCAAGAACATATGGTTTCTAGGGCAGCCTGCTACAATGGAGAAAGAAGGTTGGGGTTAAAGTAGAAAATCAGGTAAAGAGGAAGTAATTGGTAGGTTCTGTGGAAATCTGCACAGGAGAACAGGGATAAGGTTGAGTAGGCCTGGAACCCATAGAAAGGAATGTTATGACTCTGTGTTTTGAATGTCCCCTCAAAACTATTAGCTAAATGTTTAATTGCTGGAGAGTACCTTTACCACTGGGAAGTTGGTGAAACCTTTAGGAAGAGGCCTAGGATAAGGAAGTCAGACCACAGAGGAGCCTTTAAAATCCCCAGCCCCTTGTACCCTGCCTCTTCCTTTGCTACCCAGCTACTGTGAGGTGAGTAGTTCCCACCACATGTGCTGCCTTCCCACAAGCTGTAAAGCCACAGGTATAAGTGACATGATATTGAAACCTTAGAAGTGCTGAGCCAAAACAAATCACCTTTTCTAAGATATTTAGTGTAGATCAGTGGTTCTCAACTGCGGGTCATGACCCCCTCCTGGGGATGCAGAGCAGTAAATGGCCTTTTCACAGGGGTTGCCCAAGACTATCAGAAAACACAGATATATATGTCATGATTCACAAGTAGTAGAATTAGTTACGAAGTAGCAATGGAAATAATTTTATGGTCAGGGGTCATCATGACATGAGGAACTGTATTAAGGCGTTGCAGCATTAGGAAGCTAGAGAGTTTTGTCATCCCATGTTGGCAAACATGCCATGGAGTGTTGACAAACAGAAGATTGAGACAGACCCAAGTAGGGTTGTTGCTCTGATGATGTGGTTCAGGAGACTTTGGACCGGTAGGCAGGAGGAAGTTGGAAAAGCTTAAGGATACAAACTAGAAAATGTCTAGCATGCTACAAGTGGAGCATGGACTATCGTGGCGAGGTCTCAAAGACTAGAATGTTATGAATGTGGAGATTCGAGAAAAGCCTATGGTGACTAGATTTCATATGGAAATGAAGACTCTACTGGGAACTGAACTAGAGACCTGAATGTTGTGTTCTGATGAGGAATCTGTTTCTATTTGCCTGTTTCATATTTCCTATTTTGTGTGGGGCTGAGTTTAAAGGTGACAGACTTGGTTTTTCTGGCAAAGGAAATTTCAAAGCAGCATGGCATTCAGGCAGTGGTGTGGATGTTGCTTGATACATTTCACTATGTTTGCATTGAGAATAGGAGGCAGAAGCAAGGCAGAAAGAGCTGAAAAGCTTGAAATTCAGCAGAAAGGAAACATATGCAGTCGTGAAAGAGATGTATATAGCCTTATGCCCAGACACACACAGACAGCACTAACAGGAGCCAGTAAGTTATGAAAAGAGGACATGGGGGACATGGTATAGAGATACTGGGAGAAGTTGGGGGGGTGGGTTGGGTCTGACTGGAATACATGGTATACATGTATGAAATTCTAAATGAGTAAGAGAAGGCAACCGCTTTGCATAGAATAATAGGAAATAATTCTAGGACATCTGAGGAATTCCAAGATAGCGATCGCTCAAGACTCAGGGCCTTTTGTTTGCAACCTGAGCATGGTGATTGCACAGGGTTGCCTGGGAAGTTGTTCCTCTGAGATTTGCTTCCCCAATGTTTAGCCATCCAGGCACTGAGAGACTATACCACAGCCATGGCCTAAGCAGTCTTGGTTACTGTTTGAGCCAGTGGTAGACCTAAGCGATGTCCAGATGATGTTGGCTTTATACACATGCACAATACAAGGATGCACAATACAAGACACAAGAGTGGCTTCCAAGATCCTGGAAGGTTGGACAGATAGGTTCAGGGTTAGAGTTCTTGCAAACAACTTCTGAGAGGACAAAGTGTGCTCCTGTGAGACTGAAGCCGAAGCCATGGTGGAAACCCAGCTGGAGACCAGGAATGTGCAATGTCTGCTGAGGGAAGCTGCTGACCATGAGCAGAGCCAGCCTATGAGAAAGGCCATGTGATCCAAAGCCGGTTAAACTGTAGTGGCAGACCTTGAGATACCTTTGTGAGTTCACATCCAGACACCTTGTGCTTAGGATCCCAGACCCAGAGCTGCAGGACTTATACAGGTTTGCCCTGTGTAAGTTCTAGCCTTGTTTTAGTCCAAGCCTTCTTTTTCTCTCTCCCTATTTCTCCCATTTGGAATGGAAACATCCCATTTGCCAATGTGTGTGGGAAGCATGTGATTCTTTTGGTTTCTAAAAAGCTGAATTTACCTTGTGTTACGTGACTTTTCCTAGGGAGACATGGAAAAAATATCTATTCACCCAAACAGGACACAGTTGACAGACTGAAGAAGTGATTTTGCCCAAGTCTAGCTTAATGTTTGGCTGAATTTTTTTAGGATTTCTTACAGGAGTATGGGTGAGGAGCATGAGTGAACCAAAGCAGCTAACTCACTGAAAAGCCCGATCCAGCATGAGTTGCTGGGTCCCTGGCTTCCTTTGGATGACTTGCAGGCACCTCTACTTGTCCAACAGTCTTCTCTTCCCAGGAATTGTTACTGTTTATATAACTTGGGGAAGGGCTTTTGATGAATCTTTTAAGTCTCAGGAGGTTCCTGAGCCTTGTAAGTTTCCCCCTTCCCTCTAGGAAGGGATGTTAAATTCAGAGGAAAGAGGTACATAGATCCTTGAGTTCCAGAACAGGCTAGAGACATTGAAGCAACGCTGGAACTATTAAGACTTTGAGGATTCTTGGAAATGTACTAAATATATTTTATATTATGGGATGGCCATGAGCTTTTGTGAACCAGGTGAATAATGTTATGGCATAGATCTTAAATATCTCCCACAAGCCATGTGCTGAAGGATAAGCCACCAGTCTACTGTATTATGACTGGACCATGAGGATAGGATTGGTGCCATTATGAAAGAGTGAAGTTAGCTCCTTCCTGCTGTCTTATCCTACTCAATGCCCTTTAATCCTTGAACCGACTAGGCTCCAGAACAATGAACTTCCAACCCCTCTTTATTCTAAGTTACTCAGTGCTAGAGAAGTACAAAATGGACCAGAATAGGACTCGTAAAGCCAGAGAATAAATTAATATAAAAAATGCTGAAAAACTGAAGCAATGCTTTCACTGACCGTAAGTGGTCTGATCCCTATGGCTCTGCTGCCTGCAGCCCAGTTGGTCCCAACCTGCATTTCATGTGTGGGATGTATCTCATGAGTACTCCTGACCTCACTAGGACCACTAGAAGTCTGCATACCAGGAATGGGAGTAAACCAGCAGCAGCGTTGCATACAGATTGCCAACATGCCTCAGCTCAATTCTTCTTGGATGACCTCAATGTCTTTGTCTATCAGAGAATAGGATGAATGTTCTCCTGTGTGAGAAAACATCATTCAGAGATTCTATGACCTCATATACCATTATTCACCAGCCAATAAACATCAGCCAGACACAAGAAGAAACAGAACACGAGGAAAAAGCAGACAATGAAAGTATACACCTAAGTGATAGACATGGCGTCTTAGTTTGCCTTTACTGCTGTGACAGAAATAATGGCAAAAAGGAACATGAGGGAGGAGAGGGTTTTCTCACCACATAGGTTATAGTTCATCATTCTGGGAAGTGACGTAGAAACTCAAGGCTGGGAGACAGAAACTGAAACCGCAACCACGGAGAAATATAGGTTACTGGCCTGCTTTTCTGTACAACTTGAGACTACCTTCCAGGAGTGATACTGTTCCCAGTGAGCTGGGATCTCAAGAAAATATCCCTAGAGGCTTGCCTATGGGTAAACTGATAGAGGCATTTTGTCATGTGAACTTCCTTCTTCCCAGAATAACTCTATTTTATTTATTCAAGGGGGGAACACACACACACACACACACACACACACACACACACACACATGTAACCAGCACATGTAGAAATTATCTGTTGTAGGCTTAGGCATTAATGATAGAAGTTGTGTCCAAGGTAAGACACATGCAAGTAAAATTCATATTTTCAAAATGTATTCAATAAAATTTAAGACTTCCTGAACATAATATGAAAGGGGAAAAAAAGGCAGAATAGGCAGAGTCAATATTTTAAGATATAATGGTCAAGAATAATCTTTAATTGTCCAAAGCATTAGAATATAGAAGCCAAATTTTAAAAGGAAAAGGAAACCCAAGAAGCACAAACACAAAACTAATCATCCACACACCAGTGTATATAGAATCTCAGAAAAGTAAAGATGAGAAAATCCCTTCCAAGGAGCCATGAGCACGGCCGAACTGGAGTAGAGAAAGTCTGAGACAGCAGTGCAACATGGGAAATATAAGAAAATACCGATTGGTCTGAAGTTGACGCGTTGAGGGTCCTGTTAGGGTCAGGAAGCAGGTTCTCGTGTGGGCTGTTAAACACTCGGCTTGCTTTGGCTTCAGTCTCTTTACCTGTGAAATGCCCAGGCTAGTGTCAGTTCTGGCTTATGATTTTATCACAAATATTTGGGCGAAAAGTAGGAACATTGTGGTCTCTATATGCACATGTTTGTTATTAGTTTTTGTAATATTGCCCTCCAAAAAGAACTTTGCCGTCTACTGGTACCTCACTTTCCACCTATCCTCGGATTGCAGGATATCGTGAACTCCTTGGAAGCCCTCTTGTGTGTTTCCCAAGTCTTCTTCTCACTTTAAGGCCACCCTGACTCTTTATCATGGTCATTCAGCTTTGCTTCCCCATCGGCTTACTTGTGTGTGTGTGTGTGTGTGTGTGTGTGTGTGTGTGTGTGTGTGTGTGTGTGTGTGAGAGAGAGAGAGAGAGACAGAGACAGAGACAGAGAGAGACAGAGACAGAGACAGAGAGAGACAGAGAGACAGAGAGACAGAGACAGAGACAGAGACACAGACAGACAGACAAAGAGAGACATTGACATTCTCCCCCTAAGAGTACTATACATTCTCTTTCCTTTCTTGTTGGAGACAGGTACCCATGTTGGGGGGGGGGCGTCTCACCTGCATTGGATACAGGACATGAGTAGGGTTGATGGGCATATGCATGGGAGAGAAGGCAACTGGAAGCAGCTGACACTCGGAGGGACTGCCCAAGCAAGCATATCAGGAATGGTAACAGGAGACTAGTCTTATACTATTGAAGAAAGCACCTACAAATACGGTAAAGAGGAAAATCAGAAGGTACCCCGCGGTGTTGGCTTGAAGATGTATGGTGTCAATTCATGGTTCTCAGTATGTTGAAATAACTGTGTATGCAGGTGTGTGCATGTGCTTCTGTGCGAGCTCACATTTACCTGTGTGTCATGGCTCTGCCTACTGAAAGGGTAATAAATGGTGACACCTAAAATCAATGTTGTGTACATTTAGGGTCCAGATCTTGATTCCAAATACAGTCATCAGTAAAACAAACCAGAGCTCCCAAGAGAAGTGCATGACTCCTGGTGTAGGGCCAGAAAGGTAGAAAGAAAACTAGGGTACAAAATAGGGAGGAACTCAGGACACAGCCAGGATGTAGGGGCTCCTACTAGTCAAATCTGAGATAACCAGAGCACAGAATAAATAGCAGCAGCCTCAGATTTTAACCTGGTGGGGAAAAATAGGACATGGCATATTCAAAGTGAATGCATTTGTAATTAATTGCCATCCACGTAGCATTTAAATTACTTGTTAACTGAATAAATTTGTAGTTTGGCGAAAATGAGAAATTTACAGCCTCACCACCACCCCTGGATACCTATCCTACCCTCTCACTGCAGAGCAGAGCAAAGGGGCTGACCTTAAGCAAATGATTGAACAGGGTGTGGTCAGTGATGAGACATTGTTACCATCTGAGAGGGCACAGTGGGGGGAATCCAACATCCTTCTGAGGCATTCCTGCCACAGGTGCACAAAGAAGTCAGACAAGCCCAGGAGTTATTCTACACAAGAAATGGTTTGTAATCTTCCTAGTCCTTCATAGGGCTCAAAAGTCAAGGACCAGCCAAGGACTTGATCTAGAATAAAGAGAAGTGGAGACACAGATAGGCACTGTGGAACCTTGACTGGTTCCTTATAAAGGACATTTTCAGGATGGTTGTTGAGCCTGGCTTGGCATCTGAAGAATAGATGTTTTCTCTTATAACATGGTACTGTTAACTTCCTGATGTTGATTTTGTGGTTTTGTGGGAAACACTAAGGAATTTGAGAGCAGTGGGGTCTCAGGTTCATATAGTCTTAGGTGAGTTAGGACAAAAGAGTTCTTTGTATCACACTTGGACTCTGCTGTAAGTCTGAACAAGTAGGCTGCTTCTCATGCTCCTTGTGTTCGGATACGCTTGTTGAACACTTGCTAAGTACTGGGCATCAGGGATGGAGGGACCTGTTTGTTTTAACGGATTCTGGGAGTCTGAACAGAAGCTTGTTCAATCATGGATTCACCTTTAGCTGATGGGGTAGCTCTACAAGTTCAAGGTCAGATCAGGACATAGCACACAACAGTGCTGGGCCAACCAACCCTCCTATCTTTCTTCAAACTGACCAACTCTAAAGTAGGGGAGAAAAACTCTGCAGAGGCTTTAAAAGCCCAGCCCTGAAGAAGAGACTGGATGTTCAACTTTCCTAGTGCCCCGACCCGCTGCTTTGTATCGGTCTTTTGTTCTGTGTCCTGCTGCATGTGTGTGTTTCTTTGCCTTCAATAAACATTGATTCTGTCTGTGCTTGAGATTTCTCTATTGCTATGTTGTGATCCAGATTTTTCCTGCCTTTTAATTCTCTAACTGGCAGAGAAAATGAACCTGATCAAGAGCCCTAGGCACTATCATTTCAACATATCAAGTCTGTATCAGGACCTTGGGATTCTTCACCTGCCTGAGTCCCCCTCACATAAAGTCGGGAGTACCTATTTCACTGAATTATGGGGAGGATGGACTGATTAAATTGCACATGGAGGCTTTCCTCTTGGTACAAACTTGGTGTTTAACTGCATCTCCTTGGTTGAGGTTAAGAGAGCAGAAGATCTATTTCAATCATATTTTCTCTCTTCTAAACTTCCCAGATCCACTCTATTCCTCAATCACTCAACTTCATGCTTTCTCGCTCTCTCTTTCTGTCTTTCTCTCAAAAAAGAAAAGAGAATCAAGACAAATTAACCTAAAAAGAAGCAAACAAAAAAAATAAACCAATAAGACAAAAACTACAAAAACAAAACAAATAGCACCAAACCAAAGCAAGCCAAACAAAACGAACCAACCATGGAGCCTATTTTGTAATCCTGGGCATGGGGCTTGCCTGGAAGAGTGGTTGGTATATAGGAATTAACAGAGACCCACAACTGGACAGTGTGCAGAGAATGAAAGACTTTGAAGCACTCTGCCCTAAATGGGATTTCTTTACCAAACCCTGCCCCAAGGCTCAGACCTCTATGCTGAGGTTGAGGCACGGTGACTATGGGAGGTATTTTAGTCAACACACCACAGCTTTGTCTGCCTTTCAGAAGTTAAGCTGGGAAATGGGAAATCAGAACTGAAGGACACATGCTCTTCCCTCAGAGAGCTGGCTGGAAACAAGCAGTAGTAAATGAAGGTATCAGTTGGAAATAGCTCCTTTAGAATTGGGACTTTGTGTTACTCCCCCTTACCAGTGCTGGGTGTTTGTCTGGTTAGAACCCGTCGGGTCTGGAAGGTGCAGCTTCCTTGGAGTTATCTGCCACTACTGGCTCTTATTTTTTTTTTCTACCTCCTCTTAAGCATAGAGACCTGAGCATTGGCAGGGGTGGGGGTGGGGTTGATAAAGACACTCATTTGAGGCAGAGCATTCCAAAGTCTCTCACTCTGTGCACATTGTCCAGCGGCAGGTCTCCATGAATTCCTATGTACTGCAAGAAGAAACTTCTCTAATGAAGGCTGAGTGATGCCTTGATCTATGGGTTTAGCAATATGTCCATTAGGTGTCATTTTGTCGCCATGTTTCTTCAGCAGAACAAGAGTGCTAGGCTTTCCCCTAGGGTCCATGACCTACCTCATCTCAGGTTCTCGATTACTTCGGCAGTGTTAATAGGTATAGGTTTCATCTCTCGGCGTGGGCCTTAAGTCCGATTGAGAAGTGGTTGTTTACTCCTGTTAACAATAACGTTTGTGCCGTTATTGTGCAAGTCTCTTTCAGGAGAGTCTCTGTAGTCCTGGGGTTTGTCCTGAAATTCAGAAGTCTGAAATGGGTCTCCTTGGACTGAAGTCACAGTATCAGCAGAACAGTATTCTCTCTGGAAGTTCTAGGAAGAACTGCTCTCCTCTCCTGGGTTCTCTGCCCCTTTCTCCACCTTCAGAGCTGGCAGCAAAGCAGCTTCTATTCCCTTGTAACTGTGGCTGTTTTCCTTCCATGTTCATCTGTGATGATCTCCAGGTGATCTTCGGCCCCATCAAGACAATCCAAGGCTATCAGTGCTCCACTGCTGGCTTCATCGGTGGATCTTATCTTTAAAGTCCCCAGTGGCAAACTCACAAGTTGTGGGGATCGTGTGGTATCTACTCTGGGAGTAGGGGGAGCGCTATCCTGATCACTCGACATTGCTCTTATGAGATCTCTGCTATGCAAGTTCACACACTCCTTTGGAGTCAGGAAGTTCTGCATCTTCCATGCCCTGCCTGGGCTTGATAGTCTTTGTAGAGACTATCACACTCTCTGTTCTGTCATCAATACGCGACCCAACACTGAGCAGCAATGGACATGGTGCATCCTGGATGGTTGAATGGAATCTCATAAGAGCAATGTTTCCCTGGTGTAACTCCAAACCATTGGAGTTGATTTCCTATGGTATAACCCTGGCCCTATTGCATTCCCATGGAGAATTAAGGCTTGGGAGCAGAACATTATTGTCCTGTGAATAAATAAAAACTCTCCGCTCTGATTCAGAAATCTTACGTCAAACTAGAAGAATAAATGCCTTTGAGTTACCAACTTCAGACCTCTTTACTGTCTGCCTTTACAGTTAGGTGCACAAATGGTTTGATGATGATGGTGGTGGTGATGATGATGATGATGATGAGTTACTAATTTTATCATATTTGCTGAGTATTAGCTCAGTTCCAGGCACAGGAATAAAGGCTGCTGTGTCCTAGGTGGCACACCTGGGTGGTGATGGGACAGGGATTATAGATGCCTCTGCCTGAGTGGTAATATGTTCTCTCAGCTACTTTGCCATGGAACAAGCTATAGGGCTGCTTCAGACAGAGGGCAGAAGGGAACAGGCTACTCAGTCATGGACAAGAGTGCTAGTTGGAGAAAGTCTTTCTGTGAGGCACAAGTCCCCACTATCTAAGCGAAGGGTCTTGTTCTTTTTCTTGGAGTCTCCTGTAATAGACTAAGGACTCCATCAGTTCATTTCCAGTCGTGTGGCAATTACCAGCCTGTCAAATGGTCACTGTGCCTGCTGCTCCAGGCTTGTCCAAGTCTAAAGTCCCATTAGCCCACATTCTAAACTGGACTCCAGATCCTGGGCCACAGTGGTCCTCAGACTGGCCTAGAGGTGGGCTAGTGTCATGTGACAGAAGACAAGACTGTTGAAACCCCCCTACACACACACACACACACACACACACACACACACACGCTTTCTCCTTCTTGCCCTTCATCCTTCCACAGCATCATGGGTGCCTCTTGGGAGTGAACTCTACACATGCATTCACCCTACAGCCCTGTGCCAGGAAGTTTCTGTTCTCAGTCACTGCTCTCTCTACTGTCAGGTCCTCAGTCCCATGCTCTCTCCTCTCTACCATTCCATATTGTACAGAACCCTCCCAAGTCTCAGTCACTCTGGGAAGACCTGCCCTGGATTCTCAAGCCAAGAGCTTGTGGCACAAAGTCCAAGAGAGGTTCAAGTTCACGAGCTAGATGCCATTCAACCACCCAGGATGCGCCATGTCCACTAGCTGTTCAGTGTTAGGTTGGGTATTGATGACAGAGCAAAGAGTGCCAGTCCCAGCTCAAGGAGCTTGTGATCTAGAAATGACACTCGGCTGTCATTGTATCAAATGCTGAAGACAGCCAACTTCCAGTGAGGAAATGGTTATTTTTGGCTCATTATTTGGAGGTTTCCATCCGTGATCAAACAAGACCTATTGTTTTTATTCCTCCAGTGGCAGGACTGGGGCCCTGAAGCTTCTCATGACAGCAATATGTGATGAAACAAACCATTCATTTTATGGGTAGAAAGCAACAAGGAGTAGAATAGGGGTCTCAGGTTCCATTATACCCTATGAAGACAGAACACACAGACCTTTAGAGTTCAATCCATTTTTAACTATAGCATCAGGGAAAACGAGGCATTGACAGTGTGGTACTTACAAGGATGAGGAGTACAGATGACCTTGGTGCAGAGAGCATAGGAAAGTTAATTCTTTCACAAGGACTCCAGGTTATGAATAGTCTTCCCTTCAATTTATGCTCACGAGTACAGCATCTTGCCTTTTCTACAAACTACATCTATAAGACCAAGACCAAGACCAAGACTCACTTAGCTGTGGTGGCCTTCATGATTCCCAACCATTGAACATGTATTAGAAACCTCTTACGTTTTAGCAGGAGGAATAGGGTATTGTGACCACCACTCCCTAGCCAGTATGTCTTTCCCCAAATACTCCTTGCTGATTGTTTTAAAAACGGGACTTAGGGATCTCCTGAGGCTTGACAAGAACCCACATTCTTAATGAATTTGTTCTGCTCCAATTCTTTTGCTGTGGGCGCTATATACACATTCCCTTGCTGAGCTGCCCAGGATATGCCTGGTCAGGGATCCTAACCCCAAATAAAAACAGGTGGGGATTTAATTCCTGTACAACCCTAAGTTGAGGTCACCTAGCAGAGAAGTATCAGGACCCCCAACTGACCTACCTGAGCAGAAGGTTAATGGTGCCTTCTTCCTGATAAAATATCCATCATTAATTCACCTTAATAAGACAAATCTGGGGCTAGAGATAGATGGCTCACCAGTTCAAAGCACTGGTTGCTTTTGCAAAGGACTGGGGTTCAGTTTGTAGCACTCGCAGGGCTGCTAATAGTCATCTCTAGTTTCAATCATAGAGGATACAATGTCCTCTTCTGATATGTATTTGTACTGCATGCATCTGGTACACAGACACATATGCGCGCACACACACACACACACACACACACACACACACACACACACACAATGGATCTCAATATACACTTAGTAAATCAAGTTCTGGGTAGAGTGTGGGTGCTGGGTGATGTGCTGGTGGCTGGCATATGGTAAGGCCTTGAGAGTTGATAGGAAAGTAAGGAAGCAATCTGACTTGGATA
The DNA here is from genome assembly GCF_021556685.1 of Rattus norvegicus. Taxonomy (NCBI): domain Eukaryota; kingdom Metazoa; phylum Chordata; class Mammalia; order Rodentia; family Muridae; genus Rattus; species Rattus norvegicus. The sequence goes on along the minus strand of NC_141541.1, from coordinate 36,450,398 downwards.
AGGCATCCATCTTCCACACAGAGGATGAGAAAATGGATACTGAAATTTCCACTTGTCCAAAGTTGTAGCAGTTCTGATAGGCTTGATGGTAAGACCCTCCCACAGTTCATTGGAAGAAATCCAAGCTCAACCTGATGGTAGGAGATTGAATCTTTAGGATGTGTTTGATTTGAAATAGCAGATTCCTAGTGAATGGGGTCAGTGTGTGTATAGAAAGGAGATTTGAAAGGCAGATTCTTGCCCCTTCTATCATGTGAGGACACAGGGAGAAGTCGCCATCCATGAATCAAGAAGCAAACATTCATCACTGGAACTGTGAAAAATTAAGTTTCTATTGTTTGTAAGCCACCTGGACTTTCACATTTTGTTGCAGCAGCCTGAACTGACTGAGACATCGGGCTAGGGGCAGACCCAGGGGATGAATCCACAGGTGTTGTTTAGTTCTCCACCTGGATTGCTTTCGCCTCTGTTTGTTTCTTCCTTCCCAGGACATCACACTGGAGTGACATCAGTGTACTAGGGGACATGGATAAACTGTCATAGGCCTGCAGAAGGGATTAGGATGGTCTAAGAGCCAAGACACTAGGAAGACTATCTATGAAGGCAGAAAATTTAAACAATAATGTTTTTAAAATTGTATTGGATCCGTAAAGATCCTTAAAGATTAATAATTCCAGCATAGTGTGTGTGTGTGTGTGTGTGTGTGTGTGTGTGTGTGTGTAAATGCCCTAGAAAGGTTGTGTATCGTTTTAAAGGCTCTGAGAAGTACCATGGTGAGGAAACCTATTTAATTCAATGTTTTACTTCATTTCTACTAAACCTATTTTAATTCAATTTTACTTCATTGTGTCCCCTCAGTTTGAAAACATCTCCAGGAACCCTGAACATCTTTTGATTGAATTGATTTGATTTTGATTGATTGAATTGTTTCTCAGATTGTGCTGGAAACTGTCATTTTCAAGAAAAAGAAGCAAAGACCAGAAACTGTCGGCACTGGGTCCATGGTCTTACACAGACAGGAGCTGGCACTGGTCTGTGATATCGGCTGGATGAGCAGGGTCATTAAGGACAGATAGCTTGGGAAAGCCATGGGGCTGAGGGTTAGACAGGTGGATAAAATAGCCATAGGTCTATCATCTGGGGAGAAAATCACTGGGCTATGGATAGATGTAGGGACAGAACAGCTGGATAGGTCCATGGGAAGACAGTCAATGGGCTGGGTGTGTAGACGCATGGGAGCGCAGTCATGAGGCTGTGGATAGAATCATGATCAGAGAGGTAGTTCTTACTTGGAGATAGAAAAATGGTCCAACCCAGTGGAGAGATGGCATTGGGGGTTAAAATACAGTGACAAGAAAAGGACCCTAAGACAGAGAGCCGAAGTCACGCACCCAGAGTCGCAGTCAGCTTCAACCAAGCCCAAAACTATTTCATTAATAACAATCTAGCTTTATGTCTGTGTAATAATTTGACATTGCGGGGCTTTAGTTGACTTATGGATGAGAGTCACATAGCATAAAATTCACCTACTTCAAATTTTCAGTTCAGTGGATAGATTATATTTACATATCTGTGTATAATTACCTCAGGGAAAAAACACTGTGTGCTTGGCTATCAACCTTTCTGTCTCTCTTACCCATTGTCCCTGAGAAACCACATATCTCTCTTCTATGTCTGTAGATTTTTCCGTACTGAGCATTTGATATGCTATATTTACATATCTGTGTATAATCACCTCAGGAATAAACACTGTGTACTTGGCTATCATTTATCCTGTCTCTCTACCCATTGTCCCTGAGACACCTCCGTGCTGTGTCTGCAGACGTTTCTGTATTGAGCGTTTCATAGGACTGCACTTGCGGAATGCATTGTCCTCTGGGGCTGGCTTCTTTCACTCAGCACAGTGTGCTCAAATTCTCCCATCTTGTGTCATCCTTCCAGTTAGCCCCTTATAATCTTCCATGGTACAGATACACCACATTTCATTTACCTATTCACAGATCGTCTGAATTATTTTTACCTTTTAGATATTATAAATAACGTTCCTGCGAACATGCATCTCTAAGTTGTAGTGTGAACAGGCATCCTCATTTCCCAGGGCCATATACCTAAGGTTGGAGATGCTGGGGCAGGATAGTATTCAGAACAGCTAAAAATGCTGGAGACTTGGGAATGACAGGCTCTATCATCTACATCCCAGCGGGAGTACTCTCTTAATTGAGACTGTATTTATTTTTATTCTACGTGTTTATGTGTCAGAGTGTGCCTATGTCTATGCACCATGATTGTGCGATGCCTATGAGGCCAGCAGAAGGCATCAGGTTCCCTGGGATCGGAGTTAGAATCAGTGTAAACCACTAGTGTGGGTACTAGGAATCCAACCTGGGCCCTGCGGAAGAGCAGCCAGTGCTCTTAACCTCCGTGCCATCTCTCTAGCCCTGATTCTGACCTTTGAAGAGTGCTTCCAAGTGATTTCTACGATCACTTCCTGCTGGGAAGTAGGTATCTGAGAAATGTGACTTGCTGTATTGAAGGGATCTGGTGCCACAAAATTATCCCGGGAAGAATGGTTCTCAGAATCCGGACCAACAGAGAAGCCATTTCAACCCAGAGCATACATTTCCCCAAGCACGGAAAGCTTGACTACAGCACACCTGTGCTCACAGGCTAAGGGCAATTAATTAGCAGGGTGCCCCGGGCACTCCAGCTTCTCATGCCAATAGAAGGAGTTGGTGGGAAGGACAGAGTGAGAGGCAGCAGGGGAGATAAGAGCTTACTCTCCTGCAGTGTCAATGCAGAGTCAACATCCATGGTTCCTATGAGTCACTCACAGTTGGAACTGGCAGACCCAGTGGGAAGAGCTCACACAGTAGTCTGTAACTTGCACTTACCACCTCCCTATCATTGCCCTGTTCCTCTCTTCCTGGACCTTAGTGCACACACCTATTGGTCCCAGTTATCTTCATCCTTCTATGTCAAATGCCCACAGTTCACCTCCCCTTAACCTGAGTTAGCCATACCACTGAAAAACCACCTCCTTCCCTTGTTGCTGAATGACGTTCAGAACCTATGGCTAGGGGCCACACGAAAATATCACTGAAACTTTAAAGCCAAGTTGAATACCAACAGATCCACGGCTACCTCGTAACTCTGCCCACAGAAACTCACTAGACCTGCTGAGAAGTACAAATCAACAGAGATTAGCAGACTTCTACCAGTGGACAACCTGGCTGAAGAAGCCCAGAGGAGGCGAGGGCAGGGGGGCGGGGAGTCAGTTCTTTCTTTATTGTGGTGAAGTGCACAAGGCATCAAATGCGCTACTTAAAATCGTCCAATTCTCAGCATTCAGCACCATCACAGGTGACCATTGCATCTCCAGAATACCTTTACTTTCTAGCTGAAGCTTTGAGTAGGTCCTCTCATCATCTCCCCAACATGGGAACTCCCCTTCTATATTCTCTATGAATTTGATGCCTTGAGTACCCCATGGGAATGATATCTAGTAATGTTTGTCCCTTGTGACCTGCTTAAGTACTTAGCATGTCTTCAAGATTCACCTCCATGGAAGCATGGGTTCCACCTCCCTTCTGGTTTCTGCTCACTTCTTGACACGCTGACAGACAACAAAGACTCCTTTACATAGACATAGGCGCTCTACCCGGTGGGGGAAGCCTACAGGGAGGCGCATGCCCTGCTTCTGCCTCATTGACAATAGCACTCATCACCAATAAAGGATCATGGAGGAGAACATTGGTCCATGAGTGGAAATCCAACATGTCGGAAGGAAAAACAGAAAGATGATAGAATCAAAGACCAGAAGTGTGTGGACACAAAGTGTGTGTTAATTCTTCTAACGCTAGCTGACCTTTCTGCATCCTCTCCCAAACATCTTAAAATCTGAGGAATACTCAAGGCCTTCTGGTGTGTTTTCACTCTCTTGGGACTGGATTAGCCAGATTATTATAAAGAAAGCCCACCCCTTGTGTTTTGTACAACCCTTACCTGAAGTGGAACAGATGCTAACCTTATATTTTTGAACTTCTCCTTATAAATTATTCATCATTGGGTATTCTGTTATAACGATGGAAAACAGGGATGCTTTCTGAAATTAGTCATGCTGCATATGAGGCCTGTAGGGTGTGGTCTTGAGTAGCACTGTTTGTTCTAGAAGTTTGTAGAATGTCTCCTATCACTCCATGCTGTTCTGGGCTTTCCCATGGGCTCTTGTAGACGTGTTTGCAGCTAGGTCATTGCCCACTCTAGCTATCTAAAGTGCAGCTCAGCTCCAGCTCCAGCCCGAGTTTCACGGAGTTCTTACAGCAGGACAAGATCATCACATCACACATCTTAGAAAAGGGTTTGAAGCCTGAAGGAGCCCGAGGAGGGTCACACTCATTTTTTTCTGAGGAAACAGGCTCAAAGGTTGGGAGACTGGCCCAGGGCACTAGGGGTAAGCATCTGAGTTGCTGCCCTTTCTGCAAGCATTGTTTTGTAGGTGAAAGGTCACTTTGTAGCCGGCCTTTGATTGGCCATCAGGGGACCGATACCCATTGATCCCCCCTTGAAGTCTCCTCTGACATCACTTCCTATTGGTCCTGCTTTCTACATGAAATTCCCAGTTATCCACTCTCTCCTGCTTCTAGAGGCTTTTGTATCTCGTTTTGTTTTATCTGTTTTCTTTTATTTATCTGTATGTGCTGTGCGTATGCCTATCTTGCCTCGTGCCTGCTTCAGGCAGAGGAGGGCATTGGATCCTCTGGAGTTACAGGAAGGTATGATCTGCCTGATATGGGTGCTGAGAGCTGAGTCCTCTGCAAGCAGAACAAACCTCTAAGCCTTCGGACATCTCTCCAGTCCTGCATTTCATTACAAGTCCTCCCCTTCCTACCCAAGACTTTTGTGAGATTCCAAACAAGCCATCTGTGAAAGAAAATTCTAACTAAAAGAAGAAACCATTCACAGGAATGAATGTTACCCCACAGGACCTGAGTAACCTTTGTACCTCGGAAACGAGCCTTGTCAGGCCTACCCTAGACACTTCCTTATATATCTTTTGGGACCACTCAAATGCCCTCTTGTTTCCATAATGTCACTAAAATGCCCCGAACTCCAAGATTTGAAGTTACTAGCTTATCAATTCAGGTGGGTCTTATGGTAAGAATTTTGGACAGATCTATGAAAAAAAAAGAAAAGAAAGTTCCAACTTTAATCTCATTAGAGCAGATTCTGCTGACAGGCTATGAGCAACCCTGGGGGTGAGGGCCTGAGATGTGCAGACACTTACACAGGGCAATTTCCTCCGCACCTGGAGATGAGAAATCACAGTTGTCAGCCCTGGCTTTGAAAGACAGGAGATCAGTGATAAGCCCTGAACAGGCCTAGGAGGGAGGAAGGACGCATTCCAGTGCTCCCTGGGAGGGAGGGGCAGCCATGGAAGCTTCTGGAAGAGGAGAGAAACACAAAGAAGAGGGTGGGCATACCTGGGGTAGCTTAGAACTCTCACTGGAGAGAATAGAGGGTGGAAACCATCAAATCAAATCACTGCCTCCCTCAGGGTATCCCTGATGGCTCTGGCCAAATCTGCTGCCCCCAGCCATAGATGGGGTCACAATTACAATTGCAGTTACTTAGTCATTCTGTCCCCAGAAGAGTGGCTCCAGTAGATCCCTTTATCCACAGGGATGCATTCTGAGACTCTCAGCGGGTGTGTGACCCGTCTTATAGTTCAGAACCTTACAGATACAAGGTCTGTTCCCATCCTTACAAACCTACAATGGATATTGATGTAAATTAGCACAGTGAGATGCCAGGGCAAAGGTGATGATGAAATGGAAAAACTTGAGCCATGTCCTACAGGGGACATTAAGACTTACTAATTGTGCATTTCCAGAATTTTCTACTTAATGCTCTTAGACACCAGTTGACCATGGGTAGGGTGGGACCACAAGTAATGAGGGAGGGGGAAATGCTCAATATCAGTAGAGAGCTAACACTACCTCTGAGAATCTGGGCCTTCACGTCGAGCTGGATCTTCATTTTATTAAGTAAAGATGTTTAAAAAAAAAACATAATCAAATGAACTTAAAAGAGCACACAAACCAATTACACTTTTTAAAAATTACATTTTAACAAAGAAGGCTCTGTTTTACTTCAGTTCCTCATTTCCACATGGGATAAAGGCCTGTTGCCACTCCACCCCACCCTCTTCCCACCCTCACTGCCAGGACATTTCCTTCCCCTAAGACATCAGCGAGTGAGTGTGTCTTCAGAGAACTTGTCCGTCAGTCCACACTGCCTCTTCTTGCCCTGCCCCCGCCCACTCTGTTCCATGCTGGCACCCTTGAACTCCCTGAAGCAGTGTTCCCCATTTTCCAGGCAGGAGACCCTACCTCAGTGCCTCTGAGACAGAACTCACTTCACGCAGAAATGCCCAGGTCATTTTACATAACTGGCTCTCTCTTTCCCCTGAGAAAACCATGGGAGCTGACTTGATGAAGAACCCCGTTCCCTAGTCCTGAGAATCCTATGGAGAGGATCTTGTATAAGGGAGCTCAACCATCAGAATGGAGGGAATGACCAAGTGTGTATGAAGGACCTGGCTGGCATCCCTGCCGCTACCTAGGAACGAGAAACAAGGTCCTCGCCCTTGATGAGTAAACTTTTAGGGAAGTGAGTGAGTCAAAGAGACTTCCAGGAGATGGTGGAAGCCATTTGGAGGCTCTGGGACACAAGGTGGGCTTAATTCCTGGGGGAAATTATACGAAGGAGAGTTAGCCCCGGGCGAGGCTGCCAGTGTGGTTTAATGGAAGATCTGAGGTTCCACCTGCTCTCGAGAGAAGTGCCAAGTTCAAACTGGCAGAGGGAAGCGAAGGAAGGATTGATTATATAGTGCAGAGACAAACCTGGGCCCAGGGTACAGCCATGGTGTTACAAAGTAGGGAACCCACGGAGGAGCCCCAGCTAGGGTCAGGAGGACAAACTTGAACTAAATGTCAGCAGACCAGGCATCATGCTGGAAAGATTAGGTATCGTGCAGTTCAATACTCATTTCACGGGTGAAGAAACTGCGGCACAAGACGGGACGGTAGGGAAAAGCGAAGGTTTCTTCCTTTTTTCAGAACTTAGACAATGGGTTCCGTATGTACACTTTACTAAAGCCATAGGCACCCTATCTCCGACACTATATCTCCATATGCACCCTAGGACTCTGAAAAGTTGAGCAGTTACTCAGCCTCACCAGGCGACCCGCACAAGAGACAGAGCCCGCACTTCGGAGTTGATCTCATAGGCTACTAGTGCTCACAGAAAAGACCGTAGGTTTAGGACTCAAAAGACAAGCATTTCAATTCTGGCCCCATCTCAGGAGTCACATGACCCCGGGGAAGTTACCTAACCTTGCTGACCCTCGGTTTCCTCATAGGCACAAAAGGGATAATAATTCCTACCTCATAGGATTTCTGTGAGGATTAAATAAGATTACAGCTGTCAAGTTCTTGGCAGATAGTATGTGCTCAGTAAACACTAATTCCCTCCCTCACCATTATCTCCTCACTTCCATTAGCCTGGACACCAACTCCGTGGGCCTGTGGCTGCTCCCCCCAGCCTCTCACCTCCGTCACTGCAGACGCCCCCTGTCACTGGACACCGGTGCTCCAGGCTAAGGGGCGGATATGGAAGTGGGAAAGAAAGACTGGTGTTTCCGGATTGTCAGGGTCCACACTTGGCTCGATCCCCCTGCTTAGAGTGAGGGTGGGAAGCCCCGCAGTGAACCAGCAGGACAGGCGCGAGCTGCCATTCCCACAGAGGAAATTCATCCCGGCCCAAGTCCATGGCTTCCGGGCTTCTTGGGTTCCTTATTCCCTTTCTACCTTTCCGACTCCAACTCCCCCCTGTAGTGAGTCCTGTTGCTTAACAGGTGGGTTGTAGGTCTCTCGATAGATACAGGGAGACCAGTGGGTTGGGGCAAGCAGCCATCACACAGAACTGTGGTTGCCCAGAATGGTGACAGAATGTAGAATCTTAATAATCGGCTATGAGGGGGGGAAAAAACGGGGCCAATATTCCTCCCTGTTCAGTTCGGTGTGCTCAGAAGGTCTCACAGCTCCTGGGCATCTTGAGTGACGTGAGCATCTTGAGTGACGATCTGCTTGGCAAGTATGAGGACATCCAGAAGTAAATGTTTGAGGGGTCTACTGGTGTGAGTGAAGCTGATGTTCAAATCCCTGTCAAATAAAAGTAGTTTGGGGTAATTGAAAATACAACAAACCGGCGCGGAGTAAGATCTGGGCCATGGGATTTAGGGCAGTGGATGGAGCACTCGGGGTAGACATCAGGGGTTAGGACCTGGCTTTACAAAGCACCCCGTGTGGGCAAAGGAACTTCCTGTGTACTCTCTGTCTCTCCAATAGCCCACGAAGTTGATGATACCAAACCTCCCACTCAGCAGGGCCTAGGCTTAATCTCAGTCTCCCTTCCAGCTGTGTAATTGGGGCACATTATTTGACTTAATTTCCACATCAAATAGCAGAGATAATAACACCTACCTCATTAGGGGGTTTGAGAGGTTCCAAGAAGCTATGTTAGAAAGCATACTAGTCCCACCAGTGCAGAGTTGGTGGCCCTAATGGATTGTCTAATACAAGGAGCTGAAAGGCTAGAGGGGACTTCAGGAGGCAGGACTCAAGACCTGGTTGACTGTGGTGCCAAAGCATTTGGTTCTTTGGAGTAGAATGTACGTTTTAGTGTCTGAAAGTGGGGGCGGGGGGGATGGATTATTTGCCTAGAGTGTTTGGGGAAGTGACAGGGAGCCTAGTCTGCCTCTAGCTGGACTGTCACTGTCCTGTGTAGGTCACCAACTTCAGATCCCGCAGCTACAAGATGTCACCTGTCAACACGGTGGATCTGTAAACTTCCTCCTTTTCTGAATCTACGGCACTCAGACCTGCTGTTCCAAAGCACACATCCATTTGTGTAATCTTAATAGTTCCATTCCGTCTTCCCAAGTGTGACAGGTGGCTTAGGAGGTACAAGGAAAATAACTCTTAAATAATTTCAAAGCAAAACAAAGCAAGCTACGCTCGCTGGGTTGGGTACTCGTTCCATTGCTTGCCCATCCACCCACACAGGGAGCAAAAGTGAGCTTTGTCTTCCCTCTCATTTAGTCAAATGGCATACACATTGTCTGTGCGCCTACCTGTTTTTTTTTTTTCCTCGTGGGCCTACTGCCAGCAATGTGGATACGATCTCTCAGGAACGTTTACAATGTCACATACTTATGCAAATGGATGTGTTTATAGCAACAGGCACCACAACAGGATTCCATTAGTGAGAAGCCAGGCAACCAAAACAGCTTTGAGCACCAAGAACGCAAGGCTCTGGAGCTGGCAGAGGGGTAAATTCATTGCAAGAGCAACTCCTGGCCTGTTCCAAACTTCTCAGGGCTGCTTCCTGGCGGAGCCATGGTGGTTCGGGTCTCTCCGTCTCTTACATAGTCTGTGCAGAAAGAAACGGTATAGCTAGACTATTTTATGGGCTGCTGTTAGCCACATTCTGGATGGCTGCCCACCAACCCAATTATTAACCCTCCCATACAGAGATGAACCGCTCCAGTCTGAGCCTCTGAGTGATGTCACGATACAGGCTCATATGTGCAGAGATTAGGAAAGACCCTTTAAAGTGAGATTATATGCACAATCCTGTTTTACAGACCAGTTCCGCACATACTAACTATGGCACTTTGGGTGAAATACTCTTTGGTCAATCTCATTGTTGGGCTCTGCCATCTATCTCATCGGATTGCTTGGGAATTAAATGTCTATGCCTGACACGAAAAGAGGATTTAATTAATAGACATCATCACCATGTCCTCTCCCTCCTCTTCCTCCTCCTCCTCACCATCATCCTCTACGACATTTTCTAAGCTGCATTTGAGGTTATTAATAAGTAATATCTGAAAAGAAAAGGCTTGTGCAATCAAGCTAGTTATGGAAATCCAAAGGGACAGAGGATCACAGTACCATCAGCTTCGCTACCTCAAGGCTTCCCCACTCCAAGGACACCCATGACTTTCTGGAAGGGAACTTGGTGCTCATTTCTCCCCTGATTTGCTCTCAGAACTTCTTTCTGCCGTTGGCCTTTCTGGATATTGGTGAGCCAAGATCGTCTTTGGGAAGTCTTCATAAAGGTCTAGAATCAGAGCATGTAATTTCAAAAGAAACTACAAGCCAACCCCAGTGCCCAGGCATACAATCCAAGGGAGTCTGTCTGAGGTGCTGGTCAAGAAGATCCCAAGTTCAAGGCCACTCACGACGGGTTAACTTAATGAAACGGGGTCCCGTTTGTTTAAAACAGAAAAAGCAAAAAGAGACTGAGGTGAGAGAGCACTTGCCTGGTCTAAGTGAGGCCCTGGGTTTGATTGCCAGCCCTGCAAAACAATCAACCAAATGAACAAAGCAACCCAAGACGACAAGATTGGTAAAGAGCAAGACATTCAGTCCTGAGCTGAGTGAGGAGAACAGAGGGTGGGTATGGACAGCCATGTGCTGGGAAGTCCCACGGACACCTACCCTCCTCAGCACCCGACACAGCTAGACTATGTAACTCTTGTTTTTCAGACAGCTGTGCACATCAAGTCTCCAAACGAGTCTGTGGATGGCCAGGGCTGGCCTCGCTCTCCCCGGGTGACAGTGGCCCATACTTAGAGTGGTGGACTTAGATGGTGTTCTACCGAAGACAGAATTCACTGCCTTTTTTTGGCGAGTGAGAAGGTTGATTCACATTTGCCCTTACAAAGCATTCAGACTTCCCTTAGCCTGAGGTACTTAAATAATTAAGATCATTTTGAGCTTATTTTAGGCTTTAGGTATCACTAGACTGTTTTCATTTGGTTTCTCTTTCCAACTTTTACATTTAGAGCATTGTAAAAAAAAAAAAAGTCCTTTTGAGAAGCATAATTGGAGCCTTACCAAAATATATTTTAAATGAGGTTTAGACTTAGATGAACTGAATTTCCATTTCCTGTTCCTCCTTCCCTTGAACCCCATCCTCCTCCTTGAGGCCCAGTAGCTTTTGGGAGGGGCTAGTCTTCTCAGGATTCACTCTTGCAAATGCTCTATGACCACAACACAGAAATGGCTGAGATCAGCCTGTTCCTTTCATGGTCCTCTGAGATGAGGAGAAATCCACAGACCTGTGAACAGTGCAAAGAGTGGCACCCCATCCGCTCTGTTTAGCTTGGGTGAAGACTTTTTGCAGGAAGACTACAAAGTACCTTGGGCAGGTTAGACCTGTGGTGATTCCTGGACCTCATCAGTGATGGGGATGCAAGGAAAGCAGCATCATCCTGGGATTGGCTACTGTCATAGCACTGTAGGGGCTGTTGTTCTTTCTCTCACTCCTGATGTTTACACTGTACTCCTAGGGACCCCTTCCTGCCAAGAGGAGTCATGAAAAAAGCAGTAAATACTCAGACTAAGTGACTGTGAACCATTAGAGACAAGAATAGGTGCTTCTCTCACTGGAGCACCTCAAAAGCACCTGGAACAACATGCAGAAAAGGCCTTTCTCCCTTCTCCACTTTGAAGTCTGACTTTTGGTCTTTGATTTCGTTTTACTAGAGGTACAAACGCAAAGTCGATTGAAGGCTTGCATTTAAGTCCCTTAAGAAGAGACTTCTTCCCTAACCTGGTGAAAAGTCACTGAATCTCACATACAGAGCACTGCATGAGAAAAATTCCTGGAAGAGGCTGAGGAAACCAGGAGGGGCTAATAGGCCAGCTGGAGAGGCAAGGCCGTCAAACCACACTCAAGAGAAAAGGCTGTAATGTTCTAGGAAGGCTGTGTTGGACATCTGACTTCTATTCAGCTCTTTGGAGAAGCTGCCCTCCAACAGCTCAGAGGTCCCGGTAGGATCAGTTACCACACTCTTCAGTTGTCTCTCTTCTGTGAGCACACAGCCTTCATGCTTCTGTTTACCTTCCAGGCTATTCTTATGCGTGAAGAAACCAATATTGATACTTTAACAGTATTAAGCAAAGAGCTAAGGGCTTGGAGCTGGAAGTCCTGATGCTTTATTAAAACCCCAGCCCTGTCACATGCCAGCAGTGTGACCTCAACTAGGACAAGCCATTCTTTGAGCCCAAGCGACAGAGCGTGGAATAAAAATTCTGGAGCGGGCTGGAGAGATGGCTCAGCGGTTAAGAGCACCCGACTACTCTTCCAGAGGTCCTGAGTTCAATTCCCAGCAACCACATGGTGGCTCACAACCATCTGTAAAGAGATCTGATGCCCTCTTCTGGTGTATCTGAAGACAGCTACAGTGTACTTATATTTAATAAATGAATAAATCTTTAAAAAAAAAGAAAAAAAATTCTGGAGCATCTCCTTCAAGATGCTAGGATATAATGGATCGGAAAGTGCCTGGTGCGAGTACAAACTGTGATTCTTAGTGACATATATGCAAGGTGTGAAAACAAGGAATAGATGTGTGTGCGAATCAGAAATCAAATGAGAAGCAAATCCCTCGAGAAGCAAAATGGAGGTTGAGTAGCTGGAGAAATCTCTAGGGACACATGGAGCTTCTTAATTAAGCGCATCAGAGTGGCCCTGCCTATTGTCTGGGTTTAGGGGAAAAGGAGGAAGGGCCACTCAACAAAGAACTCACAAAATTACGAGGTTCAGGCTACACGTTCTGTCTTCAGTGACAGGTCTGGTGGCACCTCATATTGAAGCTCGGGGGATAAAACTGCTGCGTTCATCTGAAACAGTTACTGCTGAGCACTGGTGTGCTAAACCAATTTGGGAGATCAAGAAGGGCTGTGGCGAGACAGTCTAAACTAGCCAGAAACAGAAATAAAACAGCAGGCAGAGAGGAGTGGGAGACAGTGGCATGTGCAGTCTAACTTGGACATTTGCTGATGAGGGACGGCGTCAGGACAGACAAATGTGCCGTCTGTTTGTCTGTTTGCTTGTTTGTCTTCATTGGTCTTAGCTTTCTATCGCTGTGATAAAACACCAAAAGCAACCTGGGAAGGAAAGAGTCGTCTCATTTCCACATCAGAGCTCATCACTGAAGGAAGTCAGGGTAGGAACTCAAGGCAGAAACGTGGGGGCAGGAGCTTAGGTAGGAGCTGGGGAAGGGTGCTGCTTACTGGCTTTCTCTTCCTGCCTTGCTCAGTTTGCTTTCATATACCATTCCAGGGTCTTCTCACCAGGAGTGGCACCATTCACAATGGGCTGGGCCCTCTCTTATCAATTACTAATTAAGAACATTGCCTCCACAGACTTGCCCATAGGTCAGTCTAGTGAGGACATTTTCTCAATTGAGGTTCCCTTTCCCCAAATGACCCTAGCATATGACAACTTGACATAAAAACTGACCAGGAAGAGTGGCTCATTGTCAACTTGGCAGATAAACAAAGACTGTTAAACTATAACTTTTCCTTGTTGTAATTCCCAAATATCTCACGTTAATATCAGTATCACAATATAAGATATTCAACTTTCAAAGGTCCCATAGTCCTTAAAATGTTAAGCTATTTAAAAGTTTATTCTCTTAAAATATTCAAAGTCTCTCTAAAACTCCAAAGTCTATTCAGAAGTTCAAAGTCTCTCAACGCCAGGCTCCTGTAAAAATAAAAATTAAGTTATAAAAATTAAGTTACATACTTCCTTATTCCAAAATGAAAGAACCAGGGCACAATCATAATGAAAGAAAAGCAAAACTCAAATCCAACATCCCAAAGTTCAGTGTCAGATTTCTGGACTGTTGTTCCAGGACTTGCCACACATAGCTTGTCTCTCAGGCTCAGATTAGCTCTGTTCCACAGGAGCTGCTGGCTTTGAAGTCATCCCATGGTACTAGCATCTTCAAAATACTGATGTCTGCACTGCAACTGACTGCACCTTCACCAACAGTCTCCCTTGGGTTCTGTGCAAGAACTCTAATCCTGTCACGTGGCCCCAAGCCTTCTCTCTATGATTCCCTCAATCCTGGAACTTGTATTTCAAACTGAGGCTGGGCATTCATCAATGGATTTCCCCAGCCTCTCATAGGGCCAAGCACCAACTACTCTTGCTGTCCCCTTCATGCCCTCTAAACCAGGGCATCTTTCATATACACCAAGTCTGACTGCCAGCATGAGATGCAACTTTAGCCCCCTCTGGATCAAAGCTTGTATGTGCTGATCCAGAGGAAACACTTCCCAAACGATCTCACTTCAGTGGTGCTGGTCTTTTCTTATTCATCACCGATTTCTCACCAGCTGACCAATACCAATCATCCTTGCAAAACAATTGTTTTACTTTCATGGTCTTCTTGGTCTCTTGCGAATCACAGCAATTATTCTGCTCCAGAAAACCGGAGCCACAGTTTCTCAACTCAAAACATCAACCAGCCTTGATGAGGAACACTCATCTGAGGGACTCTCAAACTTCCTTCTGTAACATCACAAGCTGTGCTATACAGTACTGTTCTAAGGGTTATCTTCTCAGTTCCCGGGGTTGGCTAGCTTTATGTCAACATAACATAAGCGTGGGAAGAAGAAGCTACAATTGAGAAAAGTCTCCCACCAGACTGGCCTATAGTACATTTTATTGCTTGATGATTGATGTGGGAGAGCGCTTCCCCCTCACTGTGGTAGGTACCCCCTCTGGGATGGTTGTCCTGGTGCTATAAGAAAGCAGTCAGCCAGTAAACAGCATCCCTCCATGGCCTCTGCATCACTTCCTGACTCTAGGTTCCTACCTTGAATTCACATTCCAACTTCCAACAGTAATGGATTGTTACCTGAAAGTGTAAAGTGAAATAAACTCTTTCTCTCCTAAAGTTACTTTGGGTCTTGGTGTTTTATCACAGCAACAGAAGTCCTATGACAGAAATTGGTTCCAGGAGTAGGGTGTTGCTGTGGCAGGACTGGCCATGTATTTAGGGGGTGGCGGGGGAGGGGGGATTTGTGGTAGCTTTTAAACTTTGGGCTGGAAAAGGCGTTGAATTCTCAGAGCTCATTGGTGTGTTCTGTGGGAGCTTGAAAGGATAGTGAATTAAGAATTCGTAGTACAGATCAGCTGGCATTTAAGAACCAGTTGTGATTAAGAAGAGACCTGCATTACTGAGGATCATAAGTGCGGAAGTATTTCTTCAGAAGCTGTGTCCACTGGGGACAAAGACTGCATCCCATGCTGGCATTTGCATTTGGTAATGTAAGAGCCATCCAGGTGGTGCTGGGTTTGAAGACAGGAAAGAGACCATAGAGAGCACCCAAGGCTTGGCACTGTGTGGGCGGATTGGAGTCCCTGGAGGGAAGTCAGTGAAGGTCAAAGGTGAATTGTGGCCTCAGTTGTGGTAAAAGGCCTGGGATTGAAGGGGTCATGGAGAGAATGGGAGGCTTGGTACCATGTGGCAAATCCCTACACAGAGCCCAGCTGCAATGGAGACCTTAATATTTTTGAGATCCCAGTACCATGGGATGACCACCAAGAAGAGCAGCAGCGGCAGAGTGCCAGCAGTTGGAGTTCGGTTTAGTTTGAGCTGATTGAAACTGCTTTGGATCATCTTTTTTGAAACAATAAAGTATGTGATTTAGGGCTGGAGAGATGGCTCAGCCGTTAAAGGCTAGGCTCACAACCAAAAAATAAGAGTATGTGATTTAATTTTTATTTTATAGAAGCTCACAGCCAAGGAACTTCAGGATTATAGAGAGACTTTGGGATTTTAGGGGAAATTAGGAGTTTGAGAGAGAAATTGAAGTTTTAAAGAGACTTCAGAGATTTATTTTAAAGATTTATTTATTTTATGTATATGAGTACACTGTAGCTGTCTTCAGACACACCAGAAGAGGGCATTGGATCCCATTACAGATGGTTGTGAGCCACCATGTGGGTGCTGGGAATTGAACTCAGGACCTCTGGAAGAGCAGTCAGTGCTCTTAACCGCTGAGCCATTTCTCCAGCTCAACTTTGGAGATTTTTAAAGAGACTAAACTTTTAAGATATTTGAATTCTAAAGACTGTATTCACTTTTAAAAGGTGGGAATTTTCCTAGTAAGAGCACCAGTGGAAGGGGAAGCCCTGGGTCCTGCTAAGACTGAACCCCCAGTGAACTAGACTGTTGGGGGGAGGGCGGCAATGGGGGGAGGGTTGGGAGGGGAACACCCATAAGGAAGGAGATGGGGGAGGGGGATGTTTGCCCGGAAACCAGGAAAGGGAATAACACTCGAAATGTATATAAGAAATACTCAAGTTAATAAAAAAAAAAAGGTGGGGATTTTTATATTGTGGAATTGATATTAACATACCATTCTGGGGACAAATAAGAAAGGAAATGTTCTAGTTCAGTAGTGATATGTTTGTGTATCAAGTTGACAAAGGGTCCATTGTGATGGCTAGGTTTTTGTCAGCTTAACACAAGCTAGGGCCATTTGGAAAGAATGAACTTTAACTGAGAAAATGATCCTGTTGCATTAGGCTGTGGCAAGCCTGTGGTGTGTTTCCTTTATTGATGACTGATGGGGGAGGGCCAAGGCTGAGTAGTGCCATCCTTGGCTGGTTGTCCTGTGTGCTCTAAGAAAGCAGGCTGAGCAAGCCAAGGAAGCAAGCCAAGAGAAGCAAGCCAACAAGCAACACTCCACCATAGCCTCTGATCAGGTCCTGCCTCCAGGTTCCTGCCCTGAGTTCATGTCCAGATGTCCATCCGTGATGGACTGTTTCCTAGAAGTATACGATGAAATAAAGCCTTTCTCTCCTCAAGTTGCTTTCAGTCATGCCGCTGCTTTTTTTCGTGGCACCAGAAACTCTCACTAAGGCAATTCCTACAAGCTCTGAAAACTCACTGGCTTTTATAGCCCAAATCTCCAAAGTCCCTTCTACACCCCTCCTCCCAAATGGCCAGGTCTGTCCCAGCAATTGTCACCTCTCTGGTACCAATTTACATTTTAGTTTGCTTTCCATTGCTGTTATAAAACGCCAGGACCAAAAGTAACTTGGGGAGGAAGAGATTTATTTTGCTTAAACTTGGAGGTAATAACTGAAGCACTGGCCATGGTGGAGTGCTCCTTTCTGCAGTGAGCGTCCATGGTGGAGTGCTCCGTACTGGATTGTTCCTCCTGAGTTTGGTTTCTTATACCACCCCAGGAACATCTGCCCAGGGGTGGGCTCTCCTCAGGCAATTACTAATGAAGAATGTGACCCCACGGGCCGATCTGGTGGAAACATTTTCTCATCTGAGGTTCCTTCTTTTCCAAATGACTCTAGCCTGTCTCAGGTTGACATAAAACCTATCCATCACCTTACCTTTATTTCCTTTACACGTTTTAATTAAATTTTTTTCTGTGCGGTGTATTTTAGTTGTATTCTTTCCCCTCCCACAACTCCCTAACCTGCCACATTGTCATAGTCTTTTTCTCTTGAAAGAATAAACCAAGAGAGAGAGAGAGAGAGAGAGAGAGAGAGAGAGAGAGGCATCAAAAATAAGAAGGAACCAAGAGCCAACCAGACAAACCACACCATTTTGCTTTCTGTCATTCCTTAGTGTGAAGCCTGCCCTAGGGTGGGTTTGATATACCCACTGTCTTTGATTTCCTCTCTCTTAGCAGTTATCAAATGCAAATAGCTTCTGCATTACAGGATAGAAGTTTGTGCCCACTTTCCGTTCTCTGTGCTGGAATTTGGTTTGGTTTGAACTTGCGTAGGTCTTGTTCATGCTGTTAGTTTCTGCAAGTTGACATGCCCATCAGTCCTGTTGTGTCTAGAAAGTGCTGTTTCCTTGGAGTCACATGGACCTCACAATCTTTCTGTCTCCTCTTTCAACATAAATCCCGAGGCCCTGAGGGGAGGGGTTTGTCTTTATTTTTTTGACATGGAATTCTGTCACTTAGACTGGCTTAGAACTCACTGTGAGGTCTATGCTTGCTTTAATCCCATACTAATCCTTCTGCCTCAGTCTCCCAAGTGCTGAGATTATAGATGTGAGCTATTACACCTCACTGAGGGTAATGTATTTTATGATTATCTCCTCTGTCTCCCCTTATGTGTAATCCCAACCCCCAACCCCCAGCAACTCTGTAAAGTAAACATCATTAGCACCATCTTAAAATGACCTAAAATTCAGAAAGGATTGAGTTTCACTGAGAGGATGCTGTGTGGTAGATCTGAGACTTTGAGCCAGTCCATCTGGTACCTCCAGATTGTCTTAGGAACTCCTCTGTGAAGCTGTCAGTGTTAAAGGATAACCCAGCCCGTACTTTCATGAAATTTTGAATGAGGGATCCAATCTGGCCCTTGGCTCCTGCTAACGGACAATGGCTATATACGGAAAACATGCCTTCCTTTCTGTCTGCTCCATGATGCTTGATAGGATTGGAATAGGGATCGGGGGAAGGAAAGACAGATAAATATATCCCAAGTGTGCAAGTGCCCACAGAGGCCAGAGCCGTTATCTAAGCCTCTGGAGTTGCAGGTGGTTGTGGATGCCTGACTTGAGTGCTAGGAACTAAACGAAAGTCCCATGGAAAAGCAGGACAAGCTCTTAGAATCAGGTCCACCTCTCTGACCTGTTGTTAAAGTTTTAACAATTTAATCCCATGCCATAATTTCTCCAAATTAGCATGGAAATTATGCATATGAAATCTCATGTTGGATAGCTCTTGATTCCAGTCCTGCCTTCCTTATAAAACTTAACTTTTTGTACAGAAAACAAATTCCTATCTCACATCATTAAATTCAATTCAAAATGGATAGAGTATTCAAAGGTCAGGAAAACATTGAAACCCTCAGACAATGGTGTTGGCAGCATCAGACTGGGATCTGTACCTGTGGAGAAGGGAAGGGCAGGCCTCAGTGATGGGTAGAGTTTGCAGTGGGAGTCTAGAATTACATAACTTTGGGCTAGGGATAGACATTTGCTTCTTTGGCGTATGTGTGCATGCACGTGTGTATTCATGGTTGCACATGTGTGGGTATATGTTCCTGTGTGTACCTGTGTGTGGAGGCCAAAGGTTGACATCAGGTATCCTCCTCCCATTACTGTCTTCATCATATACTGAGGCAGAGTCTCTCATTAGAACCTAGACTAGCCATCCAGCTCAGGGAGCCCTGTCTCTGGTGTCCACGTGTTATAATTACACCTGGCCACCCATCTACCCAGTATTCACATATGTATGGAGCACTTCTAGGATGGGTGGCTTTCACCTGCTGAGCCATCTCCACCACCCTAGAAATAGGCCTTTTAGTCAAGTACAACAATTTAGTATAAATTGTTGTCAAAGAAAAGATACATAAGTTGGCTATTAAAACTCAATTTTCTTCATAAAAGAAAACAGACACATAAGCTACAAACTTTTGGAACTATTTCAAATAAATATAGCTATACAATATTATATATATATATACATATGTGTGTGTATATATATATATATATATATATATATATAATATGGGGGCTGGAGAGATGGCTCTGCAGTTAAGAGCACTTACAGCTCTTACAGAGGACATGGCTTCAATTCCCAGGACTCACATAGTGGCTCATAACCACCTGTAAGTCAAATTTTAGGAGATCCAAATGGACCCCAGGACATCAATAACACATGTGGTACACATACATACATGTAAAATGTGCATGAACATAAAATATATATTAAAAACAACTTAGACACATAAAATAAAAATTGTGTGTGTATGTGTTTTTGTGCATAAGAAAACCAATCACCTTGCTAGAAAACGGGAAAAACTATAAAGAAACATCCATAGAACAAGAAACACTTTGGCCATTAAATATAAAGCAATGTGCACCTCACTAGTTATCAGAAAGGTCCCCTTTCACCACGCAGTGCCAGTGTATGCACACTAATGGACAAGCCTTAGAAGTCTGATAATACCAAATGTTGGAAACTGACAGGATCTTGTTCCTAAGTTGGCAAGAAAATGAGAAGCAGGCTGTCATTGTCTTGTAAGACTGATTACGTTCATGCTCAGTGAATCTAACGGGTACCCTCAAAATACACACTCCAGGAAAAGGTAAGCCCCCATACAAGGAGACTGATAAACACCATCATAAATGAGTTTTCCTAGATAGAAAGCAAGCCCTTCTGGAACTGGAGAAAGGAGGATGCACCGAGAAATCCAGGTACAGGCAGCAGAAGGAGTAGGCTGCCCTCTGGAAACAAAAGGCTGCAGTCACACTCCTTCATGGATGAAGCCAAACTGCATCTAAATCAAATTCGACGAAGGGAGGCGTGTTCCCGAAGACTTTGTGAAAAGCACAGTACACTTTTCTTAAAACTTCAAAACAGTGCAAAATTAAAATTGAACTAAGTAAAGCTAAATAATATTCAATTTAGGCACATGTACTGTGTAAAATAAAACTCTGTTCAGCATGGTATTAGAGAAGTGGCTGTCTCTGGGAGAATATGACATAATGCAAAGGAAAGCACGTGGGGTGGTGTTAGTTATTGTAATACTCTAGTTTCAGTCTTGACAATGGGATAGAAGTGTTATGGTATTTGGTATATACATAATATAATGTAAAATATGGTGGATTACTTTCACAGTGCTAAAACAAAATGCCCGACAAAAGCAGCTTAAGTAGAGAAAGGTTTCTTTTGTCCCAGAGTCTGAGGGTGCAGTGGGTCCGCCGTGGTGAGAACATGATGGTAACAGGAACTTGAGGCAGTCGCTTACACTGTATCGGCAGCAGGAAGCAGAGGGCTGGATGCTGGTCCCCTGGTTGCTTTCTCCTTCTGTTCAGTCCAATAATGCTGGCCATGTTTGGGGCTGGTCTTTCCACTTCTGTCAACCTAATTTAGAGACTTTCAACAGGCGTGCCCAGTGGTTTATCTTCTAGATGATAAGGAGTAGTCCTATCAAGTTGTGTCAATATTAACTATCACAGATGGCTTCCAATGGGTCAGTAAGGATAGTATGTCATGTCGCAGTGGTTACTAGTTCAGTTCCTAAGATCCAACTAGTCAATTCAAGAAATAAGGAACCTGGCTGCCTCACGTACTAAGCTTTATGAGTTGTGATTAGTTGTAAAATGTATCTTTAGTTTTCTTGACTATGGAAAAACAAAAACCGTGGGCTATTATAAAAGTCAACTGGGAAATGAATGAAGGTGAACTACTGAATGATGCACTGTAGTGAATGAGCTGTGTGGGGTAAAAAAATGAACTACAATAACTTTATTGAGATACGACTGGTGTCCCCGATGATTTACCCATTTGAAGTGAATAACTCAGTATGTCATTGGATACTCAACATTAAACAGTTACCACTGAAATCCATTGTAAAATATTTCCATTACTCCTGTTCCCACGCCCAGCCATTTCTATTCCCTTCTTCCTCTCACTATGATCTACTTTCTGCCTCTATGGATTTGCCCAATCTGGACATGTCAGTGGAATCCTACAATACTTTCATCTTTCCTAGATCACAAATTCTTAACAGTAAGCATAGCAGTGTGAGTCTGCACTGGTGTTAATGTTCTGCAGCTTAGCAGCCCTGGTTAACATTTGCAAAGATGACCGAGGGGCGATAGGAACTAGTTAAAGAGGCAGCCAGCTAGGAAAAGATGTCCTGGATTGGGACGGGCTGATCTGGAATCACTTTCACTTTTATCCAAGCTGACCTGCTTCTCCATTCTGGTCCAAAAAGAAATGTTCTTTTGGTGGGCCTATTCCAGTCAACCAGCTTTTCTCCATGAGAATTTCAGATTCCCTTCACTTGCCTCATCTGTCAAGTCCAACCAGAAAAGTGCATCTTGCAGGTCCAATCCAAGAAGGAAAAAACAGACCTAATCCTGTCACTTCCTCTACATAAGATAAAAGCTCAGACAGTTTGTACTCTAGCTCTCGCTACTACGAGAGTCTATCTGTGTGTCCGGCACAACTGCATGGTTTTCAAAAGAGGAATTGTGAGTGGACAATAATTTTTTGGGGGGAGTGGAGCTTCAACATCCTTGCCTATTGGGGAAAAGCAAATGGAAAACCATTGAGATTTCACCTCGCCCCAATCATAATAGCCATCATCAAATTCAAAAACAACGCCACATGCTGTTAAGCATGCGGAGAGAACCAGTTAAGAATCCACTATAAAAATCAGTGTGGAGGGTCCTCCAATAAAATCTAAAACACAACACTGTGTAAGCCATCTGTAATCCTCCAGGAGTACAGCTGTGTGAGCCATCCATGGTCCTCCCAGAGGTACAGATGTGTGAGGTATCTATGGTCCTCCTAGGGATGCAGCTGTGTGAGCTATCTATAGTCATCCCAGGGGGACAGGTTTAAGAGCCACTCATGGTCCTCCCAGGGGTACAACTGTGTGAGCCATCCATGGTTCGCTCAGGGGTGCAGCTGAAGTAATCTTAAGGCAGGGTCCCGTAGGGTTTTTTCATGTTCATATTTACCACTACAGTATTCATAATGGCTTGGATATGAATCCAGCCTTGGTGTTCATAGTTGGATGATTTGATAAGCAAAATGTGATATATAAATACAACTGAGTTTTATTCAGGCAGAAAGAAAAATAAAATCATTCTATTTGCTGGGAAAATAGATTGAACTGAAGATCATAATATTAAAGAAAATAAGTCAGGCACAAAAATCAAATATCATTTTCTCTCATATGTGTAACACATACATGACATACATGTATATATATACATATGTGTAATATATGTATATATATTCCATATATGTATATATATGACATGAAAGTAGAAAGGGAAGGAAGACAAAATATGTTTTCTCTCATATATGGAGTCTAGATATAAATGTGTCTAGGTTATCTGTCTGTCTGTCTGTCTGTCTTTGACTCTAAAGTAGAAAGGACTATTTAGAGGGAGGGAGCAGGCTTCCTAGTTGGATAAGCAAAATACAGTGATATGTATGTGTGAAAATTTTATAATAAAACTAGTTGTTTTAGAGTCAGACTAAATAAATTTTAAAACAAGAAAGAAAGAAAAAATCAACGTAACAAGCTAAACTATAATAACGAACGGAACACACATCCAGGGTCTGTCTGATTCGGAGCCCGGCATCTTAGTCATTACTCAGTAATGCCTCCAAGCATAAGAAAATGCTACTACCCCCCCAACCAATTACCTTAATTTTGTATAGTATCTTTTTTGTTATTCTAAGGAGGTTAATTTGCTATTTCCTTGAGAATCAAGTGGGGTTAAAGGCTTGATGAATTCTTTGACTGGCTAAAGCTGTTCAATATTGAATCATTTATTTCTTCTTTTTTTTTTTTTTTTTGGTTCTTTTTTTCGGAGCTGGGGACCGAACCCAGGGCCTTGCGCTTCCTAGGTAAGCGCTCTACCACTGAGCTAAATCCCCAGCCCCGAATCATTTATTTCTTAAAAAAAAAAAAAAAAAAAAAACTTACCTGTGGGGAGAGTAGCAATTACCCGTTCAGAGACGATGTGCCAGGGAATGAGTAGCAAACTGTTGACTTAAGAGTTAGTAAAACATAAAGAACTCACTAAGTCTCTAATTATTAGTGTTCAGCTAAAGGCACGCCTGCCTGCTCCAACAGCTGTGGGTGTCGGGAGACAGAAATGAGGCTGCTCCTTCGTGGCCGGTGGGACAGACTTATTCTGAACATCAAGGCAGATCCCGACGCATACTGGGAATAAATGTCAGATAGCGAAGAAGTGGTTTGACTTAGTTTAACACATGCATGCAAATCTACCAGATCTTCTTTGGTGGTGGCTGAATGTCTAAATTGGTGGGATTAATGTTTGACAAAGCAGAGAAACTTTTACCCTTGATTGTACATTTACTTAGAGGATGGGCTGTTGCTCTGGGAAATTCATCTGTTGCCACAGAGAGACATAAATGACCGGCCCTTTCTTCCTCAGTTAGCCTCAAGGGAGCTTACTGGGGCCTGATTGAGCAAGGGAAGCATCGAGCTTTCTTCGACAGCTCAGAAATCCCTGGGGTTGAGTTGAGTTTTAGGTGAAGGGTTCACATTAGTGCCAAACTGGTTTGCGCCATCCCATCACTGTCCGTACATGACAAGACCAGCGTTTGTAGCCTGCTCACACTGACAGCCCGGGAACGAACACTCAGAGACCTGAAGGAGGAAACACCTGGCTGGAGCTGGCTGCAAGCACAGGGCTTGTTATTCAATAGCTCCATGACCTAGTTCCAGGAGCAGGAGCTTCAAAAGGGAGCCCACATTCCAAGTTTACGTCTTTATCTTTGTCCCCTGGCTGCCTTACACCAATTTCAGGAGCCTGAGATCTTAGGCTTCCTGTACCCATCTAGGTAGAAAGGCAAAGCTAGGCACGGAGTCCAGTGGTACTTTTGCTCCAAGATTGCACAATGACTACAAAGGAATGCAGTGGTTTCCAGTCCTCTCAGAATTAAAGCACAGAGAAGAGAGGTAGTTCTTCTTAACGTACTTAATAAAGAAACATCCCCTTCCAGAGAAAAAGCTTCATAGGCTTGGGGAAGGAAGACTCATGCACACTGCAAAAGAGCTGTGCTACATCTGCCAAAACCCGGGTTGTTTCTACAACTCAACTGAACACAGGCACCATAGAACAGGACTCTTGTAGCTTGAAACTTCTGAGCCTTCCTGTAAAGTATTAATTGAATGTCATCAGTCCGATATAGCTAAGAGACAAGGGTCTCTGATGTCCTGTTTCCAATTGCAGATACCACAGCTGTCCCATCATGCCCCTCATGTCCCATCCCTCGAAACAGAAGCCCGTCACTACCAGCACCAACACTCTTTCCGTCACTATAGTCCCGCTCATCATTCTCATTGCTGTCATTAGTTGTTTTCTGGTACATCACTAACACTCATGTCTAAATAGAATTCCCCGCTGACTTCAATAACCCTTTGAAGCTAGGGGCTACCACTCCCATTTTATACACTAGAACACTACAGCATCTAGCAGAAGTAACTTGCTCAGAGCCTTAAAAAAAAGCAAAGCAGGAGTTGTAATGTAGATCTGACTGATCTCTGAGCCCACTGTCCTTTTTTAATAGCACTCCTAAAATATAAAAGGGAGCATGAGGTCTACCCACGGGGAAGGATCCAAAGGGAAACAAAATGCATCGTATTTCCCTGGAGAACACCATCCCTCACCAGCCTCACCCTGAGCCAAGCTTCGCATTTTAATGATGTCACTTCTTGCACTGAGGCTGTTGGTTACTACCGTGCTTGATTAGAACTCATCTGAAGTTAATAACCCATGACCACCTTTGATTAGGTTCTCGCTCCTTATGTGTCAGATGCGAAACTCTTTATTTTCCCCGTAGTAGGATCTAAGTTTTCCTCGATAGGTTGAGTCATACTTAAGTGTGTTAAAAGAGAAATTACTGAAATATTTAAGGGAACCCAATAACTTAGAATTAGTCTCCAGAAACTTAAAGACTGTACAGAGTTCCTGATGCTGCGTCCTTATTGGTTTATTATTATAAATATAGGAACTTGATTGTGCCTGTGGTGAACGTGATGACACTTCACCATATAATGGTTACAAGTCCACATTATGACCCATGAATCAGGCTTTCCTGATGATTTATAATAGTCAAATGCCTTCTAGAAAAGACGGTCATAGCACGCTAGATGGGCATATGGTATGAAGCCTCCTTGGTCTTTTAAGTACTGGAAGGATGGGTGGTGTGCAGCAGATAACAAAACAAGCAAAACAGTAACCATAATCTTTTACAACTGAGTGAACAAATAGTTCCACTGGGATGTGTGGGACAAGGCATGATGGGAAAAGAGGAAAACAACCTTCTCCCAACAAATTATTAACTACATTGATTATTTAATTACATTTCTCCCTTCCCCTTCCTCCCTCTAAACTCTCCCATATATCCACCCCCAATCTCCTTCAAATTCAGGCCTCTTAGATGTTTTTTATTAAATTTATCTAGTGCATTTGTATGTGTGTGGCATGTGTGCACCATGGCTTTGAGTATGGAGATCAGAGGACAACATGCAGAAGTTGATTATTTCTTCCCTCTGTGAGTCTCGGGCACTTTATTCACAGAACCATCTCACCTCCCCATCATGAACCACACGTGATGTCTGTTGTGCTCTTAGAGGGTCTTCAGTTGCCTCCCAAAGCACCCCCACATCTCATTTGCTGATTCCTCTGTCTCTCCTCAGCCGTAGCCCAGTGCCCTTAATCTCTAAGTGCTCAAGATCTTCTTTGGAACGATCGATCTTGTTCTCTAAGTTGTCTTGTCCACTCCTTATTACTTAAAGACACCCTGTGGGAGGATTTCATTACGCAGGTGAAGGCAGGTACGAGTTAGAACGAGACCTGTCATTGGATGAGAAGGAAGGATGAGCAGGAGAAAAGTTTGATGGAAGAGGAGGAGGCTAGAATGAGAAGGCAGAGAAGCTGCAGAGAGAACATGGAGGCTGACATTAAGATTCTACTCTGTGTATTCACAGGTTGTTATGAATATTCTTAAGGGATGGATGTGTATAGGGCTTTGTATGTTTAAGTGGGAAATTATATCTTATCAATTGGGTCAGAGGTTATTGTGTTGTATGTTCTTTCGTGTATCGATTTAAGTTTAAGAGAATGTGTGGTGGCTGGAGACTCTGGGCCGCCACAGAATTGGGATGTATGTTTCCGGCAAGTTATCTACCAGATATCTTGGGACACTGTGGTGCCGGACATAGCTGGGGATAAAAGGAAGCATTATATAATTTTACAACAACAACACCCTGCCTACCAACAGCCCCATATCTGCTCTCCAGGTCTGACCCTGAGGGCCAGCCAGCCTGGCTTTCTTACTGCCCCACTCTAGAGATTCACCTAGCCTGTCCAAACCACAATTCATGGTCTTTCCAAGCCCAGAATCCATTTCACTTCAATTTCTTTATCTCTGGTAACTCAGACCTTTGTTGTCTCCATTTCTCCTGTAGCTCATAGGAGGTCCTGTTAGCTCTAATTTCAAATATTGTGAAAAATTTAAAAATAATATTTTATTTATTCCTTGAAGACTCCATACATATTTTGATCATATCCATCCCCTACTACCTCCAGCTCTCCCAAGGAATCTCAAATATACCTTCTTCCCAACTTCATCTCCTTAAAAAAACCCACTAAGTCCAATTAATGTTCTCCATATGTGCAGGAGTGTGAAGCCATTCACTGTAGCATAGGCAAGCTATCAACAGCCATACTCATAAGAAAAGTGACTTCCCTTCAGCAGCCATCAACTGCTATTCCCTTTAGGAGTAGGGCCTCAGGATTCCTCCCCCCATCCCTGATGAGATTTCGAATGGCTCCATTCTGTGCAAGTCTTATTTGTGTAGAAAACTGGAAATGTTCATGAGTTCATGTGTACCATGGCCATGTCATGTGCAGAAGATAGCACTTCTGGCCATCTTCTCTAGCCTCTGAGTTTTCCATTCTTTCCATGCCCAAAATGTTCCCAGAGCCTTGAGCTGGGGAAGAAATATGCTATGCAGGCATTTGGGGAGAAAAGATTTAATCTAGACATGGCCCCTGCATGCTACAATACTTACCTGCTGGACAGGATATGCCTGCCGATGCAATAGTGGCAAGATAACCACCTGCTTTCTGACTGAATCTTAAGCTTCTTCCACAGGAGGTAGTTCATATCTGATACAATAAACCTGGTCAAAAGCCCACATCTGGAGAAGTGGGACATAGAATACTGTTGTTTGTTAAATGGTCATGTCAGATGGCTTCTAAATATTTATGTTTATATTCACATATTTATGGCCCTCTCAATCATGGCCAAAGAAGCTTTTTTTAGGATCGGGTAATGGTTAGTGCAGAGATCAATACATGGCTAAAGAACTGAGAATAAGTGACTGGGGGGCTTAGCCATATATAGGTCATCACTACTTACACATAGGCCAACTCTTCACTTCTAAGCTCCTGCCCTAGTTCAAGACATCATGTTCTTCAGTCTGACTAACGGACTGGCTAAGTGATGACTGGCTGGCTGGCAGACTAAAGAAAGGAAGCTGCCTCCTCACCAACCTCTTGCCTCCACTCTTATATCCTACAGTCTCTTCTTTGTACAGCAACAGTAGTGATGCCATTGAAACTCGAGTGTAGTTAGGTTACTCCTCTGTTTGAAAATACTCAGTGGCTTCCCAGGGAAAGTCCCACTCTTTACAGGGGCCCATGAAGCCCTGTGTGATCTTGACGCTGTCACTTCCAGTACTTTTTTCTTTTACTTGTTCACCTCCATTTCTGGTCATCTCCTTGATTGTCCTAAATACATCAAATCCATTTCTAGAGCTTAGCTATCCAGGAGACTTACTCTCTGACTTTATTCAGGCCTCTGCATGGGCCTTGCTATCGGATCTTCCTTGACCCAAACTCTTACCTTTCACTCTCTGTTCTCTCATTGGATTTATTTTTGTCATTCATGTATGGCTGTGTAACTTCAGACACATTTAGGTATTTTTGTATTCTGTCTACCCAGCTTTATAATCTCTTTGGAAGCTGTGACTTCGGGTTCTTTTGTTTTGTACTAACAAGAATTGTGCCCATTGTGAAGTAGATGTTTCCTTAATACTCACTGGATAAATGCCTCATTTCCTGAAAGAAGGTGTCTTTGCTGTCATGTGGACTAGATTAGAATCACCAAGGAAACACACTTCTGTCTAGAAAGGAAAGCTGACTGTGAATGTGGGTGGTGACATTCCATGGGGGTCCTGGATTTTAAAGAGAGAGAGAGAGAGAGAGAGAGAGAGAGAGAGAGAGAGAGAGAGAGATCAAAGTGAACAATACTATTCATCTCTCTCTAAGCTCTGATGGCTATGCAAGGTGACCAACTGCTTCAGATTCCCACTGCATGACTTCTCTTCCACAATAGACCGTGCCCTCAGACTGAATCAAAACGAACCCTCCCCTCCCCTATGATATTTTATCACAGTAATGAGAAAAGTAACCAAGAAAGAGATGATTCTTAAAAAAGAGATAAAATCTAACCAGTCACGTTGTCTTACTTAGGGTTTCTATTCCTGCACAAACATCATGACCAAGAAGCAAGTTGGGGAGGAAAGGTTTATTCAGCTTACACTGTCCATGTTGCTGTTCATCACCAAAGGAAATCAAGACTGGAACTCAAGCAGGTCAGGAAGCAGGAGCTGATGCAGAGGCCATGGAGGGATGTTACTTACTGGCTTGCTTCCCCTGGCTTGCTCAGCTTGCTCTCTTATAGAACTTAAGACCACAAGCCCAGGGACGGCACCACCCACAATGGGCTGGGTCCTCCCACCTTGATCACTAGTTGAGAAAATGCCTTAGAGCTGGGTCTCATGAAGGCATTTCCACAACCAAGGCTCTTTTTCTATGATAACTCCAGCTTGTGTCAAATTGACACACAAAATCAGCCAGTACAATTGACCCCTTGTTAACTTGACACACAAACACATCACTATTAAGCCTCAACCCTTACTTTCTTATTCATCCCCAAGATCTAAATAACTTTGAGAGTTCCACAGTCTCTACATATTAAAAGTTCAATCCCTTTAAAATAGCCAATATCTTTTAAAATTCAAAGTCGTTTTAAAACTCAAAGTCTCTTAACTATGGACTCCACTAAAATACTTTCTTCCCTCAAGAGGGAAAAATATCAGGGCAGTCACAATCAAAAGTGAAATCGAACTCCAATTGTCCAATATCTGGGATCCACTCATGATCTTCTAGGCTCCTCCAAGAGCTTGGATCACTTCTCCAGCTCTGCCCTCTGTAGCACTCTAAGCTCAAGTTGATCCATTATCGTTATAGTTCTTGGTGACTATACCATGATACTGGCATTTCCAGTATACTGCAGTCTTCCACTGCAACTAGGCTTCACCAATAGCCTCTCACAGGCTCTCTTCATGGTGCCAAGCCTCAACTCCTTTGCATGACCCCTTCAGTCCTGGGCCATCAATTGCAGCTGAGGGTGCACCTTCACCAATGGCCTTGGGCTGGTGGTACTGGATTCTATAAGAAAGCAAACTGAGCAAGCTAGGGGAAGCAAGCCAGTAAGAAACATCCCTCCATGGCCTCTGCATCAGCTCCTGCTTCCTGACCTGCTTGAGTTCCAGTCTTGACTTCCTTTGGTGATGAACAGCAATGTGGACAGTGTAAGCTGAATAAACCCTTTCCTCCCCAACTTGCTCCTTGGTCATGATGTTTGTGCAGGGATAGAAACCCTGACTAAGACACATGTGAAGATGGAAGATTATTTTCTTTAAGTTTTTTATTTACTCTTTGAAAGCATAATACAAATATTTCTTTATCCTAGTTTTTCTCTCTCCCAACTCCTCCCAGATCCTTTGCCCTCCCTAATTACCCAACTTTGTTATTTTTTTCTCTCTCTTAAAGAGAGAGGGGGAAGGAGAAAAGAAAAATAAAAATGCCACTAAAAGTCTATGGAGTCCACTTTGTGTTGACCATCTACTCACTCCTGGGCCTGGGGCCTTCACTGGAGTGTGGTTGATAGACTCAATGTCAGCCCACTGAAGAAAACTGATTGCCCCTCTCCTGGAAGCTATCATTTGCAAAGAATTTGTTGGCTTTGGGTAGGACTTGCTGCCCACTTTCCTTCTCCATGCTGGGAGTTTTGACTAGCTTGAGTTTGTGCAAGTCTTAGGCTTATGTGGGCTGTTACGGCCTCTGAGAATTCCTATGTGTGCCTTCCCTGTTGTCTTTGGAAAATACCACTTCCTTAAACTTGTATACCACCTCTTGTTCTCATAAGATTTCTACTCCCTCTTCTGCCTAGATCCCTGAGTCTTGAAAGAAAGCATCAGATGAAGTCATGTCATTCAGTAATGAACACTCCAAAGTCTCTCGCCCTCTGCGTGTGGCTGAGTTGTGGGTCGCTGTGTTAATTACCATCTACTACAAGAAGGTTTTCTGCCGATGGTTAAGTGATACTTGAATCAGTCTGTACAGAAGTGGGTCATTGGGAGCTGTTTTATCCATATGTCTCTTTAGAAGAGTACTAGTAGTAAGATTTCCCCTAGGCCCATGACTTATCTAGTCTCAGACTACTGACCTCATTAACAGTATCCCGTATGGGTTTCATTTCATAGAGTGAGCCTTCAATATAGTTTTTAAACAATCATGCTGCTACTTCATCAGTGGGCACGACTTGTAGTCAGATAGTTATTACAGGATTGGGAGTTAGGTAAGGTTGATTCTGACCAGAGGAAACAGGACCTCCGAGCCATAAAAGCCTAAGAGAGTATGGTAGATTCGGGAGTGTACAAGAAGCTCTTACAGTTCTCCACGATCCTCTCTATTGATTCCCATGCCCCTTTGCATATGTTTTGTATTTGTTTTAGGGCAGCGGTTGGAGACCCCTGGGTCATGACCCCTTTGGGGTCACATATCAGATATCCTGCATGTCAGATATTTAGATTACAATTCATAACAGCAGCAGCACAATTACAGTTATGAAGTAGGTATGAGATAATTTTATGGTTGGGGATCACCACAACAAGAAAAACTGTATTAAAGGGTCATAGTATTGGGAAGATTGAGAACACCGTTCTTGGGGAAAAGGCTTGGAAGCTAAAAAGTCTAATGCCAGGTCCTTCCCTTTAGCTCAAGAGCTCCTATCTAAAGAGGAAATTTTCCAGGTGAGGGAAACATAGAGGAAAGACAGTGTATGTGAATGGAGGATGAAGGAGGGGTGCTCAGATTAATCCTATGGGGTTTATCACACCGGAAAGGCAGGGCCAGGAAAGCCTTGTTTGGCAGCTAACGGGCTTCTACCTTTGTGACTCAGCAGCCTGCAACTCAGTATCCTAGCAGAGTCCCCAAGGCCTGATGAGTGAGGTTGTAAAAACCTCTCTGAAGCGCATTGCAAAACAAGTCTCCGTCCCAGCCAGCTGCTTTAAAACCGGGCTCAGAACTAATCCAAAAAGAAGAGCGTCTTGATCCAAGGTCACAATGCGTGTGAGTAAGTCACCAGCATCTGCCAGAAGGCCCTGCCTCTATGTAAACTGGAAAACCACCGCAATTCCGTTGGGTGCAGCCCATTAGTAAAGGGCCACTGACTTCCAAAGACCCAGGGATTTAGACACACAACCTCCACCGTGAAACTGCTTCGTGCTTTTCTTCGTCTCATTTATTCACTGAAGCATCTCGAGATGCATTCCCAGGGTGGAATATTTACCCTATTGGGTGTATGAGGCTGAGAGAAGTTAAGTCTTCATTGCATCCACCCGGCAAGTCAATTCCTGAGACCGGAATGGAGACCCAGATCTCCCAGCCCTATTATGGCCATTGGACAACACCTTCTGTGTGACTCTGAGAAGAGTTTGTACAGAAACCGTAACGGGCAGAGACGAGCAGACAAAGAGGCGGAGCATTTAGAATCTCTCGACCCAACAAAAAAAGGCAAAACAACTCAAAGTATTAGTTCTCCACAAGGCGTGTTGGTACTTCAGTTTTTTCTTCTCTCTCCTTTTGTAAGTAAAGGAGAGAAGTATTGAGGTTAGTCCGGAGTGATCGGGGAGATTAGATACATATAAGAAATTGCAGAGCGTAAGTAATTTCTAAGAACCATTGGATTTCCCCCCTTTTCGGATGAGGAAGCAGAGATCTAGAAAGACAAAACCAAGCTCCTAGGTCAAACCGTTGTCTCACGGCAAAGCAAGATGGAGCGCCCCTATCTTAAGAACCGACCCTCGGTTCCCTGCTTTGCCACAGTCTCGAAGTAGAGTTATCACCCCTTTAAACACAAGGTCACTCCTCCTCTCAGCTTTCCTGCCCTCAGCCCTGACATAGCCTCTAGATGCCATGGAGAGACGGTGAGAAGTGTCCCATACAGACCTGTCACCAAAGGTCTTAAAATTGGAATCTTTTTAACATGGTCATAAAAAGAAATGCTGGGAAAACCAAGGGATTCTTCAAGAGGCATTTGCTGGGAGCAAGGAATCTGACTGAGCTGTTACGGCCCAGCCTACTTGGGGCAAGTGTCTGAGGAAAACATGTTGGGAACTGCGCTCTCAGGCTTTTGGCCTTCTATCCTATTGAGTGATGGTCATGGCTCTCGGCAGAGGAGCCGCTGCCAATGGGAGGCTCTCCCAGCCCTCACCCACCAGGTGTTCTTCCCATCAGCCACATCGGCTGGGCAGGGAGTGGCTCAGCCAGGGCATTGGGATGGGCAAGGAGGCGCAGCTCTCTTCCCTGCGGTCCAGGTGTCAACAGACGGGATATGGATCTGCCCCTCCCTTAGCAAATAAATAGAACTTTTATAGTCTGAGTAATCCCACATGGGATAAGCCAGACTACTAGTTACATCAGGTCGTCCGGCCAGGGTCAGACTTAGTTGGTCCTGTCACAGATTCTGACATAATTCTTGTGAGAGGTGACATTTCCCAGATTCTGTCTCCCCACCAGGCAGCAGCCAGTCTGGTTCCCCCTGCCCGTGGGTGTCTTGGGAAGCTCTGTGTTTCTGAAGTCTTCTTTGGCAAATGTCCCACCTCCAGGTCCTAGAGCATTTAAGCTCGTGGGTCTGTGCAGGTGTAACTGTGTGCATTTGATCCGTCTCATTCGTCCCCAGGACACAGCGGAAGTGCTGCTGAGGTGGCCTTTTGAAGGAGTTTGCTTCAAATTAAAATTGAATCTGCCCAGGACCTTCTCATCTCCTAAATTCCTCTTGACCTCAGTCTGATGTAGAGAGAGAAAGTCTTGGTCAGCTTCAACTTTCACTTATCTTCCTTCACTATCAGGTCTCTGGGAAGAGGTGTCCTGGCAAGAGTAAAGGGTGGGTTGATCAGGTAGACCAGTTGTAGCCTCATCTTCGACAGCTGCCTATGACAGCGTACAGGACCAGTCTAAGAAGAGTGACAGACAGAAAGCAAACATGCTGGCTTCGAAATGCTATTTAGGTGCCATCGGACCCTTCCAAAGCTCAATTCTCCATCGTAAAGTAGGGGATGAAAAGACCCTCTCAGTTTGCCCCGTTGTTAAAAGTTGGCATAAACAAAAATTGTCACAGGCTCATGGGTACTGGTCAAAAAAAAAGTGGTCACTTTGCTCTGATGAGCAATCACGCTGTTTAGACAACTGGACTGGCTCAGTCACTCGTGCTTGGATGCTATCTGCTGAAGTGGGCTCACTTATCATTGAGCATTGTTGGAAAAAGAATGGAATAGAGTCCCGCCAAGGCCAGCCGGTGCTGGCCCCACTCTAAGATGGTGGTCATACGATCTAGGAAGAAAAAACTCTGGGACAACACAAATTCTCATTTCAGGCATGTACCTGGTTGATAAACCCTGGGTTAAGATCCTTCTGGGCCCTTCAGCATGAGTAGACTGAACACCCCCGCTGAGAAGCCTTGGATCTGACAATCTACCCCCTGTCTGACTACACACCTTCCCTGAGATCTTCCTGTATCAGGAGGGCTGAAGTGTTTGATTTACACAAAAGCTGTTTCTCTACACAAGGTCACCAAGGGGTCAGTCTCAACTCGTAAGCTGCAGAAATTTACCTCTGATTTCAGTTTCCAGGTGTTTTATCTACCACACAATGAATTGGCACTTTTCGCTGAGCAACGACTCCCGGGCCCTTTAGAGCTTGCATTAAGCTCCCTGACTTAATGACGCTCCCGTCTAATGGAAGCAAAAGCCGTTTAAGTGGCCACAGCTGCCAGGAACTTCAGCTCAAAGAGCGAAACTTTCCGAGCTGGTCCGGCAGTAGCAGCACTAATCTTTGGCCCCGCCACCTCCCCCGCGTGAGTCTCAGGCTTGTTTTGACAGCGCCGGAGCTGGGTCCCATGAGAATAGCTGCAAGTACCTTTCCCTTTCCACGCCTGCGCAGCTCCAGCCCGTGGCTCGCCGCAGGGGGAAGGAAGAAACAATCAAGCATTGTCTTGTTCTGAGCTGGTGTGTCAGAGCCTCTTGGAATAAATATTATTTGCCTGGGAGGGGAATTGGCTGCAAAGACAGTGAAATAAGTGAGGGCTAGGGGGAGGTAAGGGAGGGCCATGATGTTTGGGTTTGGTTTTATTATCAGTTTACTCTTTTTCTCCCTCAGCTCTCCTGGTTGTTTTCCTTCCCAACAGGCCATTAGGCACAAAGTCTATGCTGTGCAGGGCCTCTGCCAAGGAGAAACACAAAGAGATTTTCTGAAGTATGTGCCCTTGGGTTCTTGAAGGCCCTTGGTCACTCCTTGGCCAACTCTGGGCTCTGAGAAGAGGGTGAGCAGCAATCTAGTGAGTTACCCAAGATGGAAAAAGATATTCTGGAATCTTCCACTTACCACACAGCCCTGCCTCAGCAACACAAGCACATCACCTGACGTGACCAACAGTTCTGTCCTTTTATTCCTCTCGTGAATTTTGGAAGGACAGCAGTTATGACAGCCTCTGGTGTGGTCTGGGGAACCAGAGTGGAAGGGACCCCAAGCAGCCAGACTTACTTCATCCTACTGCTCTGCTATATAGGCTGTTCCCCCCCCCCCCAGCCCCTTTTCTGAAGAGAGGGCCGAATCTCTCTAGATTCTAGAGTCTAGAATGAAGAATTAAGGATAAATAGTCAATCGGCAGACACTCGGTGTTATGCTGCACCAACGCCAAGCCCTTGATGTCTTGGGCACAGTAACAGGTTATAAGCACAGATGTCTGATTCTTCATACAGCACAGCATGGGCTGGGCGTGGGTGTCAAGGAAACACCTCTGCTGTGTGCAATTCAAAGTCCTCTTCCCAATATGACTCAAGCAAAATCCCTACATTCATCTATGAAGCGGGTGTGCAGGGGGAAACAGGCTTCCTAATTACCAGCTGTAGTAGCCATTAATAATAGAGACCTTATCACCTGCTGGTCACTGTGCTAAGCATAGTGCCTGCGTCCGTTTACCAAACAAATTTGATTAGCCCCTGAGAACTGCGACCCTATTGGTCCATTCTGTACACAGGAAGCTAAAGGCTGACAGCTAAACTACTGTGAAGATCACACAGGTCCTATGAGAAGCCTTCCAGTGCGTTATCTGCATGTGGACTGACCTCCTTTGAAGCCTTCCTAGAAGTGGGAATAGACTTGAAAGACACTAGCACTCCAGCACACACAGGCCATGTCATTGGTAATAAAGGGACCCCAGTCTGTGGTTGTGACAGCCTTGGTAAAATGGCACCGAGACTCTGGCTTTGTGGTTGTACTGCTTGGGTCAACCTTCGATGTTCCAGGGATATCATGTTCCCAGAGGTCAGAGACCCTGTCTATGTACTTAGCTTAATTATTTCTGTATACAAAATAATTCCATGCCATGCTCAACGCCATGCACAATTAGGGATTTAATACACGCTTTTCTGAGGAAGATAAAGATCTCATCATCTGAGCCAGCAAAATAAACATTGCCTCCCTTCTCCCAAAGAGGAACAAAAA
Source organism: Rattus norvegicus (assembly GCF_021556685.1). Lineage (NCBI taxonomy): Eukaryota > Metazoa > Chordata > Mammalia > Rodentia > Muridae > Rattus > Rattus norvegicus. The sequence goes on along the minus strand of NC_141541.1, from coordinate 36,414,058 downwards.
GCCATGGGAGGCCATGACACCCCAGGCAGCTGGCACAGTTGTGCAGACAGCATGTGTAGGTGAGTCCTTCACACCTGGCTTTGAATCCTGGCTCAGCTACATACTAGTTGGCCCCTGGGGAGAGTCCACTGACTCAGGTACCCCTGAATGTGGGGCAAGGTCACACAGCATCCACCTTATATAGGTTATTATAAGAATGAGATGAGAAACTTCAGGGAAGCATCTCATGGAGGGCAAGCATTTCACAACAGTTTCCTTCTTAGTACCCTCCTTAACCCAAGATCACCTCCTCAACTCAAGAACACCTTTGATAGATCATGGGACACAATGATTTGCTGTCGCCAGAGTCTGAGCAAGAAGTAAGGACCTCCACATGTGTCTGTTGCCTTTGTCCGTTCTTCTCTGCACTGGGGACATTCCCACCAGCATATGTTCCTGACAGCCCATCACGTTGACTGACATGCCATTGCTACTCTTGCTTCCAGTCATGGGTCCCCAGTGGCTTGGGCTGAAAGAAGTCTGCAGCTTTTAAGATGTAGGGATAACACAAGTGTGGTGGTGTAATGGTACCAGAGAAAATAATATGGTGTCTCATAGAGTTGCTTCTTTATTATGTGGTGAACATCAAGAGAGCTCTCTGTCCAGCCCTATCTGTTCCAAAAAGGATCTGTGCAGGGTCCTCGAGGTTCAGGCCAGAGGGGAAGAGGTCAGGAGGCTAAAGTTTCTCCTCGTCCCCTGAAACATCTATTTTCTGAGTTCCTATATACAACCAAGCCTTTGCCCAGACAGTCAATGCTTCCTGCACACAAGAACAGTAGAAGAGAGACAGAAGGAAGAGAGCTTTGCCGTAAGTGTTTCTTATCTATACTGGCTCGCTGGGTCCCCATGATCGCCATCACGTAGGACTACCATTTCCTAGTCCGCAGATGAAATATTGTCTTGGAGGAGGTAACTTCAGTGGCTGTCCAGCAAGCAGCAGAGGAAGTAGCCATGGTGTAAGGACAGTTCTCTGTCTCCCTGCCTTTGAGTCCAGGGACTGACTTCTATTCCCAGTCCTTCTCAGGAGCCAATAGGGCTTCCTGCAGGCAGCAGGAGGGAGGTTTGGCCAAAGCACCTGGTTAAGGGAGTACTGGTAGAGTCACAGGCATGAGGCAATGGCAAGGTTATAGGGGGTGGGGAGGCCTGCATTCAAATCCAGATGCTGTCATCTGGATTACTGTATTGTCTGAAATTAATGCTCTCATTACCTCAGTTTCCAGTTCTGTGGAATGGAAAAAGAATAAGCCATTTAGCGTGTACACATTTTTCTAGCACAGTGCGTGCAGGCTCTGCGTGAGAAACAGGCGCTGCAAAGGGCTTTGTCCATTGTTCTGTGGGAGACAGAAGAGACGGCATGGGTGCAAACAGGCTGCAGCTTGCAAAGGTGAGGGTGGGCATTCACGTGCTGAGAAGGTGACTTGAAAAACACTTGGCTCGGCTGGTTTTGTTTTTCATTTCTTTTAAAAAAATACTTGTTTTTTGTTTTTTAGAATTTCATTCACATATGAGGTAGTTATGCCTCCCCAACTCTTCTTGAATCCCCATTCTGCTGCCTCTTGGAAACGCGCCATCACAGCTGGTGCTGCCTGTGCACACACGGGTGTGGGGCCACGCACAGAAGCGTGGTAACCTGTCTGGTGGTACATACCTGAAGAAAACTGACTGTCAAAGCTTTGGTAGAGAGCTCGGAAATGCTTCCCCCAGAGGAACCGTTTGTCATTTGTTTTATTTCGCTTTACAGCCAACCTTTTATGTAGGTAGCTGTTTGCATTCGCTTGTGTGTCCTCATTTACCACCTACCACTGTCTCACCCGAGTAGCTCCCGAGTGTCTTAGAACACGGAGCACAATTAAGCTCTGTCTCCCCTTCCAGGCTAACCCCGGTGCAAGCCTCCTCTCAGGCCTGGAAGAAGCAGGCCAGCAAACAACCCACTGCAAGGAGGTGCTGAGAGCCCATTAGTGCCTGCTAGTCAGGCATGTCACCGCTCCAAACCTGCCTTCTGACGGACCACCTCTCACTGAGTTTAGGATGGGGCCTGGCCAGATTGTCAGATATGAAGGACCAAGCGCCACTCGGTGTTGTGTCACGCTGGACACAGTCTGTAAGGGGAAAGATCTTAGCACAACCCGGCCTTATTAAGCCCACGGCTGATGGGACAAAATGGACGAAGGAGGAACAAGGAGGGACCCTTGAAAGGTTGTAATATAGTCAAGGGTGGGTGTAGATGCTAACACAGAGTAGCGAAGGCGGGTGACAGTTAGCAGAGTGAGGCAGGCAGAGGTTGACTAGTAGGGCCTTGGCAGCTGTGAAGGGAATGCACTGAGAGAAGGGAGACAGGCAGAGACTCTGAGAGCATCCAGGAGACACAAAATCACTAGGGCAGTTTATAGGGTCAGACAGAAAGACCCTGGCTGTGAGAGGAAGAGGCTTCCTGCCTGTTCTCTGCTCTGCAAGAGCTTTGTCAGGGCCCAGGCAAAGAACTCCTAGCACTGACCTAGATCATTTGAAGATTGTGGCCTCATCTTACTCTCTGCCTCTCACACGCATAGCTTTATGGGAACTCGGGTGACTCCCCCAACTCATTCTCCTCAGCAGTAAAGAGGGGTGGGGGTGGTAACTCCTGACCAGCAGACTGGACTAGAGGAGATCATCTGTCAGACTCCTCCTGGAGCAACCGCTGGCAGACGGAGGAGGGGTGATGTTCCTTTCCAAGCAGCCCAGGTTCTAGTGTAGGCTCACACAGAGGATCCCTGTCTCCCATCCCTTCTTCCAAAACGTTGCTTTATCCACCACTCCTCCGGCTGCATTTTGGACAGAGGATAAGCAGAGGGCCTTGTGTCAGTCTCCTGCTCTTGGCATTGACCTACATAACAGCTGGTGCCTTCAGGCCCACCTTCCCAGAAAGCTCCAAGCTCCCCAATCATGGCTGAACCTAGTAAGTACCTCTGACACTCAGGGGATCTGGACAGGGCTTTCTGAATGGAGTAACTCTCCAGTGTGGGAGGGTGAGGTGGGGGTGGGGTCTTTGATCCTGCTGTGCCCCTATTGTGCTCTCCTGAGAGGACAAAAGGGAGGGTGTGGTCAAGGGAACCTTGAAAGTGCTGGATGACCCAGAAGATAAGGGTGGCCTGCTAGGGAGATGCCCAAAATTGATGTGCAAGAAGTTAAACCAAGAAAGAAATGAGCCTGCTGACCTCTGCAGCCTAGCATTAGGGAACGCATTTGTAAGCAGAACAGCGGTAGGCGGTTGCTAGGATCGGAGATAAACAAACAACCCACTGAAAATGATTTGGGAGGAAGGAACATCTAATCAATCAGCCCCGAGGGACAGCAGCACTGTCTTACAGTGCTCCTTTGCCTGGTTTCAGGCCACTGAGTCCAAGTTTCTGCCACAGACTCGGGTTTCCAAAGAGCTCAGTAATTGTTTTCCACCCGTGCCTTGCCCAAACCACTGCCAGGAGCACAGGGCGCTTCTCTCTTCAGACCCAGCCCAGAAATAGAGAAGGCAGAGAGGGGAGGACCGGCAGGGAGCATGGGAGGGTCGCATGCATTGTCAGCAGGTATGCAGAGAGCTCTTCCTGGAGCAAGAGCGAAGGAGTGTAGCCACCCGGGGCTCTGCAGCCTCTACATTCGCTGGGGTGGGGAGTTAGGCGAGGGACATCCAGGCAGCTGCAGGGCCTGGTCACCTCGTGGGGCTCTGGGCTTGAGATGAGTGTGACACAGTGGGGCAGTGCATGCGCTTGCATGCCTTGAGCTAGGTGTGAGTAGGCCTCAACGACCTTGGAGTGTACAGCACCAGGAGGGGCAGAGTTTACGTGAAGGTGCATTCAGAGGAACAGAGGCACCCTACTAGAGAATTCTAAGCAGCAGACACAGGACTCCCTGAAGCTGTTGGATAGAAGCTCCCCTAAGATGAGAATTCCTGGAGTTTTATTTGATACGTGGTGCCCAGGGAGAGCCTAATAAATAGTTGTTGAGTAACAGTGAGGCGAGAGACAATGTGGGGAGAAGCCTGATCGCCCCCCAGTGTCAAACCTTTGCCTGGCTCACATTGGTCCGCTGCCCAGTCCTCCCTGCATTGAGAGTAGAAGACAGGAAACTCCCGGCAAAAGCAAGTGAAGATGGAGGGCTAGCCAGGTGACCCCACCATGCCTGGAAGCGTGAGAGGATGCAGCCTGGCACCCTTCCTCCACTTTAAGACAGTAGCGCTGCCCTCCCTGACCCCCACCCCGTGACCCTGCCCCTGCCGCGCCCCAGGTTTGTTGTGAAGGTTAAGAAAGGAGGAGAAAAAAATGATCTGAAACTCACAGACAGGCCCTACAGTCTGAATGCCCCCTGTGTGGGAGGGATGGGTAGGATTTAAGAATCTATCAAAACACCTTCACACCCCCACCACCTCCCTAACAAATACCTAGAAGGGAATTTAAAGGTTGCCAAAAGTGCAGGCAAACTTCATTTGAAAATATTCAGAAGGTCTGCCAGGACTTCTCTACACTCTGGTCAGGATTCTCCCAAGTGATTAGTAGAAGGCTGTGACCAAGCTCAGCTCAACAGGCCTTGCCCTGTCCCTGGGAGACAAGCTTCAAGGCCTCTGTGGGGATCAGATAGACCCTCCTCAGCTGCAGAGGGAGATGTTGAAAACCTACACTGTTGCCAATGTTCCCCAGTCCGGTCTTCCCCTCAACCCCCACCACACCCCCTGTCATGAAAGAAAAAACATCAGATTTCACCTTCCCAAATCTGGCCGAAGGACCCACTAGGAAGAACGGGCATCACGGGGCAATTAAGAAATTATTCCCGGACAAATGAGAAGATGTCTCCTTTCTTTTCTTTGGAGGTGATTGAAAGGACTTTTTTTTTTTTTTTTTACTGAAGCCCACAAAGCTGCTGAAGGTGACCGCATGCACCAGAGCCATTGTTCGAAGTGGGTAAGCTGATAGCTTGCTGTTCTAGGCCGGTTCTCTCCAGATTCCGGCTCCCTCCAGATTCCCGCACTACAGCCCTGCAGCTGAAGCCAAATCCCAACCCTAAGAAGTGAAAGCAGCTCTCTGGTTTTGGTCTATCAATCTCTCTGAGGTGGAGAGCTACGCCGGCTTAGGAAAAGGTTCCCAGGAGTAGCTAGACGTAGGCTTGTTTAAAGGAAGGAGATGTGTTCTGTCCGAGCCTGGTCAACACTGTCTGTTTATGTACTTACAGAAAATAACACAAATACAGACAACTCAGAAAAACAAAATCCCTCAGAACCTGGAGAACATTTTTACCTTGATAGCAAGGGGAAGTTTCTGAAATTTAGAAGCCTGGATCTGTTCTAACAAAAATCTTTCGAAAAGTTATTGAGAATAAGACCAAAAGCCCAACCCCCACATTGGGATCAGCGCAGGCATTGTTCATCCACCCTGATATGTTTCTTCTCCTACTCACTAAGTTCCACCCCTAGGTAGCAGCATCCTCACGGGGCGGACAAACTTTTGGATCCATTCGGAATCTTCTGGAGTTTTCGCTATGCTAAGTGGAGTTCTAGAAGGTGAGCATGTTTGTATCTAGTAATATGTTTTGGCTCTTCTGCTTAGCCCTTGATAGACATCCACATTCTCTTGCACAGCGCAATCCTTAAAATAACACATGGTGACAGAGGGTGTTATTATCCCCAGTTTCACCAAAGAGGAAACTAAGCTGGAGAAGGTGAAGAAACTTGGGTAACATCATGCCATCAGGGTGTGGAGCCCGAGGATTGAGTCTACCCTCCCAGGTCATTAAAAAATGACTGTCGTCTCCTGGGGCTCTTTATGAAAATGATCTCATAATTACATTAACACCCTACTATAAAACACCGAGAGCACAGTATCGGCAGGCTACCCCTTCCAGGTCCATTCGCTTTTCAACAGGAAACAATCCATAATCCAGACAAAGAAATCTCAAATGGTAAGAAGACAGGCACCGGTATCAAGGAAAAAGAAGCAAACGTAACGGCTGAAGGTGGACTGACGTCTTAAGTCACGAGAGCATTGGCAGGAGTTTCCTCTCTGGTCACTTCTACAGGCTGTGTGGATGCCTCTGTGCCTCTAGCCAGTCTCCCCTCCAATCTGCTCTGGGTGCTGCTGACTGTTGGCCTCAGAAAGAACACTTTAGTCCAGGGGTTCCCTAAACAGATCCAGCACCGGCAGCAGAGATGAGAATCCAAAGGCCCTGTTAAGTCAGAATGCCCGGAAAAGCACCCGATGGTCACCTGTGCCCTACCAATGTTTTCCCGTTTGGATCTCACGTTCGCCCCTAAAGGTCTTTGTGTGTCTAAGACTTAGTTGTTGTCAAACCGTGGTGCTATTTAGAAGTTGTGGAGTTTTTGGGAGGTGAAACCTAATGGAAGTTAAATCACTGGGAATGTGTCCTGGGAGGGATATCGGGAGCCTGGTCTTCTCCGTTCTCCATCATTGCATCCTGGGCACCCTGGCACGAACAGGCCTGCTCTTCTCTGTCCTCCCACCATGATATATGGTCTCACTACAGCCTTTAAAGCAGTCAGGAGGCCAAGTAGCCGTGGACTGAAAGTTTTAAAACATTAACAAAGGTAGACTTTTTATCCTTTGTGTGGGGAGAAGTAGGGGTGTGTAAGTGTGCACCATTTACACCTCAAGGCCAGCAGTTAATATTTGGGTATCTCGTTCAGTCATTTTCCAGACTACTTCTTTCAGACAGAGTCTCTCACCAATCTGAAGCATGTTGATTCAGCTGGACTGACTGCTGAGCAGGTCCCAGGATCCTCCTAGCCCTACCTCCCCAGCACTGGGGTTACAGATGCAAGCTTCTTTTCTGCCCAGAAAATTACTATTTATCATTTAACCCCATAAGAAGAGCACAGTATCAACCAACCAGGATCCCCAGAGCTCCCAGGGATGAAACCATGGTCTCAAAAGAACACAGGGCTCCAACCACATATGTAGCAGAGAATGACCTTGTCGGGCATCAGTGGGAGGAGAGGCCCTTGGTCCTATCAAGGCTCAATGTCCCAGTGTAGGGGAGTGTCAGGGAGGAGAGGTAGGAGGGAGTGGGTGGGTGGGTGAGGGACCACCCTCATAGAAGCAGGGGGTGGGAGTGTGATAGAGGGTTTCTGGAGGGGAAACCAGGAGATGGGATAACATTTAAGATGTAAATTTTTAAAAAACGCCATTAAATAAAAATAATCGAAAAAATAAATAAAATAAAGCCCTTTCAGAGATTCCCTCTTCTAGAGTGTTCACCTGATTCTTCCCAGCTGAGTTCTGGCTACCGTTCCTCTCCTCTACTGTACCTAGATAAGTCTTAGCAGCTTTGCCTCAGGAAACTCTTCTGCCTGACCCTGACAGTTGACTCCAGTGAGCTGTCCTACTCCTCTTGAAGTGCATACATGGTGTCAGGAGAATGGTAGCTGCCTAATACATATGGATTAGGTGAATGGATAAGTAGGCGCGAGAGCCCAAATATTATATCATCCTTCCCTGAGTAACAGACGCAGACGGCTTAGCTTCCCTGTGGGCATGGAGCTGGCTGCTCTGGGGCCAGGTCTTGCTCCCAGCACCTTGATTCTTGCTCAGGGTATTCAGGAATCGTAGGGTTTGTTTCGCCCAGAGTCCTTCTCTTTCGGTGATAGAATTGTTAAACTGGAGTCTCTTTTTTTGGCTACTCTCTGACAGATAATGGCGCCAAACACACAGACATGTAAAACTCTCCCCTTTGGGCCATGAAGCTGTGACTTGGTGAGGTCACAGCCTGGTCTCAGTTATCTCTGCATCTCCAAGTTCTCATTTATATATGGCACCAACCTATCGCAACAGTATCTAGACCAACTATTAAACCATTTATAATACCCAGGAACCAATTTGTGGCAGCCGGCAATTAGCTCTAGTCATGTTTTTAATTTTTCTCCCTTTGAAGTTTTAATAGACGGTTATTATGAAGTAGTCTGCACAGCCTCCAAGGCTGCAGGCTGCTTGCAGTCTGGCAGCACCTAGAGAAAATTTCGACTCCAGAGGGAACCTGTAAGTAACCTAACGTGACTTCTGATTCCCTTTCTGAGTCTTCTGGGCCATCTTTCTCCAGGCAGGGCTGGCATGAAAGTCATCTAGAATACATCCACTGCTCCCTCCTGCCCACACAGTCTAGGAGCATTGCTATGGCTGAGGTACAGGGGGCATACAGGGGAAACATGGCGTCTCCCACCTCAGAGCTTTTAGACTCTTGGGGGATGGGAAGGTTGTAGCTGGGGTAGTGAGCCTGTGACAGAGGGGGATAGGGGATGTATGGATGTCTACAGAACACTCAAGGCAAGGGGTGCTTGGCCAGCCAGAGGAGGGAAGACTGGCATAGACAAGGCATACCGATGAGACAAGGCATACTTCTGTAGACTCCTATTGCTGGATCCACGGGGTTGTCCTTGTGACTGTGTCTGGGAGAGTGCCTTAGAGTCTCACTGTCCTAGCAAGCTCATGATTTATCCCCTGACTTCCTTTGATGGCCCAGGAGTTCCTCAGAAAAAGAGTCTCCCTTAGCTTTCCATTCACTCTTTCTCCATACACCGCTGTCAGGCTTGTGTGTGCAGCCACCATGATGGAGGCTCCCAGTGCCCTCGGTCACCATATTCAATGGGCCCATCCATGCAACAAGTCTTAGTACGTCTCCTCACTGAACCGGCAGTTTCTAAGAACAGGGATTTAATGGGGTGGGAGTGTGTGTGTGTGTGTGGGGGGTCTCAGAACCCACATTTGCGTGGACTTCTTTTAGTTTTTAAACCTCCACCACATTCGCTAGCATGGATCTTCATGTTCTAGAAATGCTATGCACCCCGCGATACCATGTGCCATGATCCTTTCTATGTTTCAAGATTCTTCCTTTACTGTCTTCTTTGTAGACTTGTCTTCCTTTATTATTTCTCTAAAACCTGATAGTACACACACACACACACACACACACACACACACACACACACACGCCGCTTAGTATCCATGTAAGCAGCTACTTCTTGTCTTTGCTCATGTGCATCTCTAAACATGGGCAGAGCCAAAGGGGAGCTTCATGCGTTGTACCCCTACGTGGTGTGTTAGCCTAATGCTGCTTATATTCTAATGCTACTTTGGGTCCCCCAGAACTGCCCCAAAGATGAGAGAGTCCACATGTAAGACCATGGGGAACCTTGCCCTCAACTAATTCTGATTGGTAAATAAAGATGCCAGCAGTCAATACCCGGGGACAAAAGATATAGGAGGGGTTTAGGTTTCCCAGGCTTGGGACCACAAGGAGAAGAGAGAGAGAGAGAGAGAGAGAGAGAGAGAGAGAGAGAGAGAGAGAGAGAGAGAGAGAGAGAGAGAAAGGAACTTGTTGGGAATTGGTTCCAATGCTTTGTCTTATTTCAGGCTCCAAAAAGCCATGCTTCCAGACCTGAGGGTCCCTTGTCCCCAGCTGGCTTCGATTGATAATAAAGAACGGCCATACAGCCAATGACTGGGCAGAAAGACAGAGGCAGGACTTTTAGACTGCGCAGGCTAGGGGCCGGGAGAGACAGGAGAGACAGGAGAGACAGGAAAGACAGGAGAGACAGGAGAGACAGAATGGTCATATCGGAGAAGGAAAAGGATGGAGCTTAAAGGCCTGCCGGCACGTAAGAATCCAGGAAAGTGGCCCTGGAGGGTCTGACGTAGCAGAGGTACCAGAGGGGGGGTGTTTGTTAGCCAGGGGCGGGGGAGGGGGTAATAGAAAAGTCCAGCCATTGAGCTAGTCAAGGTATATCAAAATTAGCTGGTGTGTGTGCGCCTTCCATTCCCGAATCCAGAGGGCTCTGGCAGGTGGCTGGAAGAACAGCCCGACAAGAGCCAAAATGGTTTAATTCACTGCTACAAGGAGTGGCCATGGAAGAGGAAGAATTGTAGGGGGGAGAAGGAGGGCCACAATGGGATAACTGAGCCCTGAAAACGTGGCCATGTGGGCTAGCCAACAAGAGTTAAGAACAGCCCAGATGAAACGTAGACAGAAGTAAACAGTGACTCAGAGTTATCAGTAAGAAAGTGGATTCTAACAACATGGAGGGTAGGCAATTACCCAGCTATTGTGCTGCTTAAGGCATATTTAAAAATATAAAGGTTGTGTGTGTGTGTGTGTGTGTGTGTGTGTGTGTGTGTGTGTGTGTGCATGTGCGAGCTCGTGTGTGTGTGTGTGTGTGTGTTCATCCCAGAACATAAAACGGTCTAAGATGGGATGAAACACCACGCCAGGATTTTTTAAATATTTTTTACTATACTCCTAGGCTGTTCATTCTGAGTTCTCCGTCTTCCTGAATTCTGTCACGTGGTGGTTGGTAGAAGCTGGGAGTCATCTTGTCCTCATCCTTTTCTACACACACACACACACACACACACACACACACACACACAAACACACACACATGAGCGCACACATGCACACACACACACACACACACAGAACCTTTATATTTTTAAATATGCCTTAAGCAGTACAATAGCTGGGTAATTGCCTACCCTCCATGATTGATTTGGGGAAGACTAAACTGTACATCTGTACAAATGACCTATCGGGTATGTTTTAATGCCACAGACTCTGAAGTCTTCAGGAGCGTGGTATTAGGTTCACATTGCAGCTAACCTTGAAGAAAATACCACTGAGGACAGACTGACATGTGTAATCACGGCATTCCTGGGTAATCTCCAGGCCTCACCTGGACACATCTTGAATGATGGATAAATGGATTATACCTGGCTTATTGCTGTCACCAACACGTTCACCTTGCACAGGCACGCACAGGTAGCGCACTTGTGCACACAGTTGTGAAGGGAAAATTCCTTGAAGGAATATTAGGTCACAGGGTTTAGTACCTTCATTGTTACTAAGTGTTGCTGTGTTACCTTTTAAAGTGATGGCCAGGATGTATCTATAAAGAGCAACAAGTCAGACCTGGTCTCCTCTCATTCATGCCAGCACTAATATCACACTGATTACTTGCACTAAATTGATAGATAGCCTTTAAGTTTTAATTATTATTTTCCTAATAATAAAGGTAAACCTCTTTCAACCACTTATTGATGTTTCCTTTCCTTGGCTTGTCCTTTGTGAATTCTTCTTTACTGTTTTTACTTGCCCTCTCTTTCCCCACTTTAGCCTCTAATTCCCTCTAAGTTCTGTATGTTAAGCCTGACCCTCTTCTGCATTTTCGCAAATATCTTTCTGCATCTTTAAATACAATCTATGGTCTTTTTCCTTGTATGGGGTCATAAACTTTAATGCAGTTGAATCTAACAGTCCTTTTGTGTAAGCTTTTTACACATTATTTAACAAATCTTGGTTCATTTTTTTTCAGCCCTTTACTTTGACAACTGTGTACACAAATTTCCAAGGAGATCCATTCATGAGCTGCTGCATATAGTTTTATCTAAAACAGTGAGTTTTAATTTCTAAAACTTCAATTCTGCTGAATGCAATTTAGATGTAATATATATAAAGCATATATAATATACTTTGTAGCAAGATATAAAGAAGACCTACCTTTCTCTCTTCCCATTTGTGGCACAAATATACTAAGTATTCCATCCTTGATTTGACGTGTCATTTCTGGGAGTATAGTCTTTGACATTTTTCTGATCCTTTATTTCATTGATTTATGTTAAGGGTTGACAAACATTATTTATATTGGGAGCTGGATAGTCATTTTATATTCCATGAACCCTAGAATCTGAGACAGCCACTTCATTTATTACAATGCAAAACAAACCAAAACAAAAATAAAAACAACACACACAGGAAGAGAGAAGCTGTGTGCAGATAAAACTTTACTTCTAAAACAGGTATGATATGACATATATGGAGAAAGAGAAATCAGAAAAAAGTACCTCTCACAATAGTCTCAAAAAAGTCTTAGTATAACCCAACCAACCAAGTGAAATTCTTATGTAATAAAAAAATTGAAGACATTGAAGAAATCAGGGAGGACAGCAAAATCTCCCATGCTCATGAATCTGTATGATTAATATTGAGAAAATGTGCATCCTACAAAAAAAAAACCCTACAGATTCAGTGCAGTCCTATCAAAATTCCAACACAGTTCTTCATAGAAATTGAAAAAGCAACAGCCTTCCTTCGACTTCATCTGGAGACACAGGATAGTTAAGACAATCCTGAATAATAAAAGAACTGCTGAAAATATCACTAGCTGATATTTCAATTGTACTACAGAGTATAATAACAAGAACAGCATGGAATTGACATAAAAACAGATATGTTGGTCCATGGAATCAATTTGAAGACCCAGATGTAACTCCATACACCTGTGGTCACCTGAGTGCTTGTTTGTTTGTTTGTTCGTTTTTGTTTTTACAAGGGAACCAAAAATCCACACTGGAAAAAAGACAGTGCTGTCAAAAATGGAAAATGGTAGTACTCACTCTGGGCAACTTTATGTAGAAGGATATAAATAGATCCATATTTATCACCCTGCACAAAACTGACCTACAAAGGAATCAAGGACCTCAACCTAAGAACAGATACCATGAGTCTGTTAGAAGAGAAGTTGGGGCATAGCCCTTGAGCTCCCTGGCACCAGAAAGGACCCCAATAGCACAGGCACTAAGTCCAGCAATTGATAAATGGGACCTCACAAAACTGAAAAGCTTCTGCACAACAAAGGGCACATCGTTCAACAAAGAGGCAGCCTCCAGGGTGGCGAGAGATACTTACCTATTATACATCTAATAAAGGGTAACATCTCAAATATATGAAAAATCTTAAAGCCTGAACATCAGTAAGAGAAACCTGATTGAAAATGTGGTACAGAACTAAGCAGAGAGTTGTCGATAAATGAAGCCCAAGCTGCTCCCAACACTTTAAAATTGTTCAACATCCTTAGCCAGTAGGGAGGTGCAAATTAAAACCTTTAGTCTTGCCAACCTCCCCGCCCCCCGCCTCTGGGTCCCTCTCTTTCCATCCATCCTCCCTTTCCTCTCTCCTCCATCCCTTATTTTCCTCCCCACCTCTTCATTGCTTGCACACATGCTGCTCCCTGCCTCCTTTGAGACATGGTCTCTCTCTGTAGCCCTGGCTGTCCTAGAACTTGCTATGTAACCACTCCGGCCTCACAATCACAGCGATCTGTCTCCCTCTCTGCCTCCCTAGGGCTGGGATTAGGGGTCTATACCACCAGGCCCGGCTCACACTTCACTACCCTTTTGGAACCTCCTCTGAAAATTGTCTACACAAGCTGGAAAGAACCCAGATGCCCTTCAACAGAGGAATGGATACAGAAAATGTGGTACATCTACACAATGGAATATTACTCAGCTATCAAAAACAATGACTTTATGAAATTCATAGGCAAATGGTCGGAACTGGAAAATATCATCCTGAGTGAGGTTACCCAATCACAGAAAAACACACATGGTATGCACTCATTGATAAGTGGCTATTAGCCCAAATGCTTGAATTACCCTAGATGCCGAGAACAAATGAAACTCAAGATGGATGATCAAAATGTGAATGCTTCACTCCTTCTTTAAAAGGGGAACAAGAATACCCTTGGCAGGGAAGAGAGAGGCAAAGATTAAAACAGACACAGAAGGAACACCCATTCAGAGCCTGCCCCAGATGTGGCCCATACATATATAGCCACCAAACTAGATAAGATGGATGAAGCAAAGAAGTACAGGCCGACAGGAACCGGATGTAGATCTCTCCTGAGAGACACAGCCAGAATACAGCAAACACAGAGGCGAATGCCAGCAGCAAACCACTGAACTGAGAATAGGAAGGAATCAGAGAAAGAACTGGAAGAGCTTGAAGGGGCTCGAGACCCCATATGTACAACAATGCCAAGCAACCAGAGCTTCCAGGGACTAAGCCACTACCTAAAGACTATACATGGACTGACCCTGGACTCTGACCTCATAGATAGCAATGAATATCCTAGTAAGAGCACCAGTGGAAGGGGAAGCCCTGGGTCCTGCTAAGACTGAACCCCCAGTGAACTAGATTGTTGGGGGGAGGGCGGCAAGAGGGGGAGGATGGGGAGGGGAACACCCATAAAGAAGGGGAGGGGGGAGGGGGATGTTTGCCTGGAAGCCGGGAAAGGGAATAACACTCGAAATGTATATAAGAAATACTCAAGTTAATTAAAAAAAAAAAAAGAAAATTGTCTACACACTTTGCCCTTGAATGTCTCAACACACATCTCGAGAAAACAGCAACACCTTCTGTATATCCCTATCCCTATCACCGTGCCTTGGAAGGGCAGCATTATCCACTTTCTTGTGACATCCTATGTGCATTCACATTTTCCAGACACATGTGTTCCATGTTTTCCTCTTCCCTGTAGGACCCATGCACAGCCTAAGCATTCCAGATGGACACTGTGTCCTTGATCCCCTACCCTAGAGATGTTCTTTGGTTCTCCTCCATTTCACGGAATGCTCTACAGAGAAGAGACCTGCTCTCCTGCAGCACAGCGCACTTTCTGGATGTGTTTGATTCACCTGGTGGTGAGCATTGGGCTTGTTTTTTGGTTTGAGGCGATTAGACGTTATGAGTATTCTTGTATGAGCCATTGTCTTCATGGATGCTTTTTGTGTTTTTCTTGGGATGAAGCCACGGGGTGGGATGACTGGGTCATACCCTTGGTATGTTTATTTTTAAGAATCTCCACACTTTCCTAATGTGCATGTATCATTTTACATCACTTAATTGCCTCCTGTGCATGCCAATACTTGGTGTGGTCGGTCGGCCTTGTTAAGGGTAGACATGTTAATGGGTATAAGTGATATATAATTGTGGTTTTACTTTATATTTCATGATGAGTAATAGGTTTGAGAATCTTTTATGTGATTAGCCATAATATATCTTCATTGGTAATGTGTCTGCTCAAATCTTTCACCTGCTTTTTGTTAACTTGTGTCCATTATTCATTCACTTTTGAAATTTCTATCCATATTACCACATCATGTATTCAAGTAAATCCATTGTCATATATATTTATATATATATGTGTGTGTGTGTGTGTGTGTGTGTGTGTGTATATGAGAAATTATATATATATATATGAGAAACTTACCCTATATATATATATGATATATATATATATATATCATATATATATATGAGAAACTTACCCTAGCTTCTAGCTTCTATTCTTATTGGTTCAACTTTATCTTTCACAATGGGAAAGTTTATTTTTATAAAATCAATTAGTTAATCTTTTCTTTCATCGATTGTACCTTTAGTGGCGTAAGAAATAATTGAATGATCTGCAAGTACAGAGATTTTTCATCTGATTGTTTGCTTGCTTGTTATTTATTTTATTTTATTTTATTTTATTTTATTTTAGACATGATCTCACTATGTAGCCATGGCTGGCCTGAACTCACTATGGACGCAGGCTGGCCTTGAACTCTCAGAGATGTGTCTGCCTTTGCCTCCTGAGTGCTGGAGTTAAAGGCATTAACCACCACGCCCAGCTCCTGTGTTTTGTTTATGGAGACAGGCTGGTTCCTTTTTGTCAACTTGACACAAAAGCTAGATATAACTGGAAAGAGAATTTTAGTTGAAGACTTGCCTCCATCAGATTGCACGGTAGGCAGGCCTTGGGCATTTTTTATCTTAATAATTGATATGGGTGAGCCCAGATTACTGTGGGCAGTGATAACACTGGATAGATGGTCCCGGGTCATGTAAGAAAGCAGGCAGAGCAAGTAATGGTGTACAAACCATGGAGAGCAAGCTAATAAATAACATTCTTTCATGGTCTCTGCCTCAGTTCCTGACTCAAGTTTCTACCCTGACTTCCTTATTGATGGACTGACTCAGCTCTGTGCCACCATGAACCCTTTCTTCCCTAAATTGCTTTTGATCGTGGTATTAGCACAATAGAAAGCAAAGCTTAGATTCTACGTTTAGATATATGATGAATTTCAAAGTTATTTTTTGTACAATATGAGGTAAAGGTTGGCATTTATTTGGTCCACAATGGATTTCTAGTTATTATAGCACTGTGTTTTCAAAAGATATTTCTTTCCCTCACTGAAATGACTTTGTTCAAAATATTTGTTCAAGAATATTAATCAACTTGATAGCATAGATAGGTATTTCAGACATGGGCTTACAATCCTTTCCAGTAACATTGTCTCAGCATCATCATTATAAGTGTAACAAAAACATTGGTTCATGTTTGATTTCATTGACCTGTCACTGGATCGGCTGCTGTCACTGGATCATGGCACTACTCAGAGGTCCCACTGTTGGTAGGTATCATTCTGAGTAGAGATGACCATGGCACTAATAGTGACGGGAAGCACATGTTGTCCCCATTAATCTGACCCTGAATCCACAAGGTGACTGATGAAGGAGTGATGTGTCACTCAAAAGGGTGAGTGATACTGTCAGGATGGGTGGGTCACCATGGTTTGAATAGGAATGGCCCCCATAGGCTCACAGATTTGAATGTAGTCACCAGAGAGTGGCACTATTTGGGAAGGATTAGGAAGAGTGGCTTTATTGGAAGAAATATATCACTTGGGGTGGGCTTTGATATTTCAAAAGTCTAATAGTCAAAAAGTCAGATATCAAAAAATCTGATACAGACACAGAACCCCCCCCCCGTTTCTCTGTCTCTCCTCTGTCTCTCTGTCTGTCTCTATCTATTTCTATCTCTACCTCTATCTCTTTCTATCTCTCTCAGTCCAGAGATCAGGATGTAGCTCTCAGCTACAGCTCCAGTGTCATGCATGCCACCAAGCTAATGAACTTAGCCTCTTATACTATAAGCAATCCCCCAAGTAAATGTTTCTTTCCTAAGAGTTGCTGTGGTTGTCATGTCTCTTCACAGCAACAGAAGAGTGACTAAGACAGTCACCTTCTACTCTGTTACTGAATGCCCCTTCCATAGCGGGATGCCCTCTAACTCCACATTTTTGCAAGAAAAGGGAGATCCATCATCTTCATCTCTCGATTATCTCTTTGTGATCAGTCCTCTAATCCTTTCCTGTCCAAGTCTCTGGTCAGCTGGCCAACCTGTTAGTAACTGCCCCATCCCCACCCCCAATCCAGTTCTACATTCATTCCTCAAGCCCTCTCTCTTCCACACAGATAAGAAAAACATGTGCACTTCCAGACATCGTTGATTGGAGTGAGTTCTCTTCACCACAGTCTCCCAGGACATCCTGAGTGTGATTGCCATGTAGGTGCCTTAGCCTTCTACCACTGCCCAGGTACCTCACAGATAGGCTTTAATGATGGGCCCGTGAGTAGTCCTTCTTCACTAGTAAATCATAAAAATGTTCCACAAGGTCCTAGCTGTGCATTGAGAGTATGGTGTTAAAGGAACCAGCAAAGATACCGTAGGAGATAGCCCAAGTCACCTCATGTTACTCAGTTTCTTGTCTGTGCTGGCCCTATCTATGTATCATGCTCTGCATATCCAATAGAGGACCAGAGGAAAATCCTTTTTATACTATACTGGATGTTTCCAATCACAGTTATTTTTGCCAAACACTCTGCTTCCACCAGATGTGACAGCAGCCAGAACTGCCTCTTGTACTTATTAGCAGAAGATGGATGACATTGCATCACATCCCTGGGGGGCTCTTCTGTGATCTTCATTGGTTCTTCCTAAAAGACTCTTAAAACCTGTCTGTGAAAGATGTTTCCGTTACCAGTGGGACCGGAAAGTCACAAGGCCAAGTGGCAGGGTAGTTTACACTGTGAGGTGGATAAACATTAGAGTCCTTTGCTCCAAGACTCTTTAAAAACTGACACATTTATAAATTACCTGGTAGATAGATCCTGGCACATTTAAATGAAGCATATGTTGACCTTTGAAATCTCAAGTGGCTTCTCAAGTACTATGCCTTTATTTCCATGGTGAGTGGTACAAAGTATCTCCTCACTTTATACATGCTCATAGCCTTTTCAATGTATTCTTCTGTTCCATGAAGTTTCATGGCGCATATCTCCTATCTCCTGGCACGTATGTGTGTATTATTCGGGTACTTATGCTCTGTGATACTTCCTGCTTACCAGATGTAATTAGTATACTGTCATCATTGTAATGTTGCAGAATTGGGCGTTGTGGAATATCAAGTTTCTCAAGATCCCTCAGTATAAATTATGACCAACAATGAGAGATTGACATGCCTCTGAGGAATGACAGTGAAGGTGACCTGCTGACCCTGCTCTATAAAAGCAAACTGTTTCTGGTCTACATTTGAGTGTCTTTGTTGTCATTGTAAATACAGTAGAAAACGTCTGTTACAACCATTCAGTTAATACATGGACAGTTCTCAAGAGAAGACATACAAATGACTAATAGATACATGAAAGATGTTTAAAATCTTTAGGTGCA
The DNA here is from genome assembly GCF_021556685.1 of Rattus norvegicus. Taxonomy (NCBI): domain Eukaryota; kingdom Metazoa; phylum Chordata; class Mammalia; order Rodentia; family Muridae; genus Rattus; species Rattus norvegicus. The sequence goes on along the minus strand of NC_141541.1, from coordinate 36,395,661 downwards.
AGGAAAATGTGAATTAAAACATTTCAGCTCTCTCTTGGGCATATACCCAAAAGATGCCCCAACATATAACAAAGACACGTGCTCCACTATGTTCATAGCAGCCTTATTTATAATAGCCAGAAGCTGGAAAGAACCCAGATGCCCTTCAACAGAGGAATGGATACAGAAAATGTGGTACATCTACACAATGGAATATTACTCAGCTATCAAAAACAATGACTTTATGAAATTCGTAGGCAAATGGGTGGAACTAGAAGACATCATCCTGAGTGAGGTAACCCAATCACACAAAAACACACGTGGTATGCACTCATTGATAAGTGGCTATTAGCCCAAATGCTTGAATTACCCTAGATGCACAGAACACATGAAACTCAAGACGGATGACCAAAATGCAAATGCTTCACTCCTTCTTTAAAAGGGGAACAAGAATACCCTTTGGGGGGGGATAGGGAGGCAAAGTTTAGAACACAGGCAGAAGGAACACCCATTCAGAGCCTGCCCCAGATGTGGCCCATACATATACAGCCACCAAACTAGATAAGATGGATGAAGCAAAGAAGTACAGGCCGACAGGAACCGGATGTAGATCTCTCCTGAGAGACACAGCCAGAATACAGCAAATACAGAGGCGAATGCCAGCAGCAAACCACAACTGAGAATAGGACCCTCGTTGAAGGAATCAGAGAAAGAACTGGAAGAGCTCGAAGGGGCTTGAGACCCCATATGAACAACAATGCCAACCAACCAGAGCTTCCGGGGACTAAGCCACTACCCAAAGACTATACATGGATTGACCCTGCGCTCCAACCTCATAGGTAGCAATGAATAGCCTAGTAAGAGCACCAGTGGAAGGGGAAGCCCTTGGTCCTGCCAAGACTGAAGCCCCAGTGAATGTGATTGTTGCGGGGAGGGAGGTAATGGGGGGAGGATTGGGAGGGGAACACCCATAGAGAAGGGGAGGGGAAGGGGTTAGGGCCTGGAAAACGGGAAAGGGAATAACAATCGAAATGTAAATAAGATAACCAAGTTAATAAAGATAAAAAAATAATGCTAACCATTGGCAAAAACTAAAAAAAAAAAAAATTCAGCTCATTTCATTTAGAATGACTACTCTCAGGTTGGGGATTTAGCTCAGTGGTAGAGCACTTGCCTAGCAAGCACAAAGCCCTGGTTTGGTCCCCAGCTCCGGAAAAAAAAAAAAAAAAAAAAAAAAAGAATGGCTATGCTCAAGAAAAAACGTGGAAGAAAATGCTAACGAAGACACTGGGAGAAGATCCCAATACCTGCCCACGCACGACAGCTTTTGTGCCTCCCAGGAGGTCTGCAGTAACCAAAGACACAGGTGAGAATTTCACCCAAATACCCACACCAGTTGGGACAACCACAGAGCCAGGGTGATCAGGACTTAACCCCTCTGCCCCAGCTTCACCTCCTTCCAGTTTGCTTCCTATTTGGCCCATATGAGCAGCCTTATACCCACCTATATGCTACAGCCTATATGCCTCTCTGGGGGTCCACAGTAACTAAGGACTCAGAAAGTCTGCAGTAACCAGGGGCACAGGAGGTCTGCGGTAACCAGGGACACAGAAGACCTGTTTTAACCAGAGACACAAGAAGCCCACCCTAACCAGAGACAACACTGCCTTCCTCAAAGGCACGACCAGCTTAACCATGTCATAGAGCTCTACCTGCCTCCAAGAAGGTAGGCTCTAGACAGAGACACCCAGGCCACTTAATACCATAGATAACCGGATGAACAGAGGCAAGCTCAAGCAATTCAGCACCACCAGAACCCAGTTCTCCCACCACAGCAAGCCCTGGATACCCTAACATGCTTAAAAGCAAGATAATGACCTAAAATCCCATCTCATGTAAATGACATATGCCTTTAAGGAGGATATAAAGACTCCCTTAAAGAAACACAGGAAAACAGGTAGAAGTTCTTAAAGAGGAAACAAATAAATCCCTTAGAGAAATATAGAAAAACACAACCAAATAAGTGAATTAATTGAACAAAACAGTCCAAGAACTTAAAATGGAAATAGAAACAAAACAAAACAAAAAAAAAAAAAAAACATAAAAGGAGGCAACCCTGGAGATGGAAAACTTAGGAAAAAGATCAGGAGCAACAGATGTGAGCATCACCAACAGAATACAAAAGATAGAAGAGATAATCTCAGGCATAGAAGATACCATAGAAAATATTGGCACACCAGTCAAAGAAAGAACAAAGAGTAAAGAGATCCTAACCCAAAATATCTAAGAAATTCAAGACACAATGAAAAGATGAAACCTAAGACAAATATGAATAGAAGAGAGTGATGATTCCCAGCTCAAAGAGCAAGAAAATACTTTCGACAAAATAATAGAAGAAAATTTTCCTAACCTAAAGAAACAGATGGCTATAAATGTTCAAGAAGCCCACAGAACGGGGCTGGGGATTTAGCTCAGTGGTAGAGCGCTTACCTAGGAAGCGCAAGGCCCTGGGTTCGGTCCCCAGCTCCGAAAAAAAGAAGCCCACAGAACAACAAATAGATTGGACCAGAAGAGAAAATCCTCTCGTCACATAATAATCAAAACACTGAATGCACAGAAAAAAAAGAAAAGGAATATTAAAAGCTGTAAGGGGAAAAAACCAAGTAATATATAAAGGAAGATCTGTCAGAATTACACCAGATTTCTCAACAGAGTCTAAAAGCCAGAAGAACCTGGACAGATATAATCCAGAGCCTAGAAGAACACAAATGCCAGCCCGGGATACTATGCCCAGCAACACTATCAATCACCACAGATGGAGAAACCAAGATGTTCCATGACAAAGCAGTAAACAGTAAACAAAAAATTTAAACAGTGTCTTTCTACTAATCCAGCCCTGCAGAGGATACTGAAAGGAAATCTCTAACACAAGGTGGGGAACTACACCCAAGAAAACACAAAAAAATTTAACATTTCACAACACCCAAAAGAAGAGAATCATATACACATAATACCACTTCCAGCAACAAAAATAACAGGAACTAACAACCATCTGTCTTTAATCTCTCAACAGCAATGGGATCAATTCCCCAATAAAAAGAAACAGACTAACAGACTGGATACAGAAGATGTTCATGGGAATACAAATTGCAAAGGAAGAAGTCAAAATATCACTATTTGCAGATGATATGATAGCAACCCCCAATAATTCCACCAGAGAACCCCTACAAATGGTAAACAACTTCAGCAAAGTGGCAGGTTATAAAATTAACTCAAACAAAGCAATACCCTTCCTTTATTCAAATGATAAATGGGATGAGAAAGAATTAGGGAAATAAGACCTTTCACAATAGCCATAAATATTATAAAAAAAAAATCTTGGTGTAACTCTAACCAAGCAAGTGAAAGATTTGTTTGATAAGAACTTCAAATCCCTGGAAAAAGAAATCGAAGAAGACCTCAGAAGATTGGAAGATCTCCCACAGTCATAAATAGGTAGGACTAACATACTGAAATTGGCCACCGTATCAAAAGCAATCTACAGATTCAACGCAATCCCCATCAAAATTCTAACATAATTCTTCAGAGACATGGAAAGAGCAATTTTCAACTGCATATGGAAAAAAAACCCAGGACAGCCAAAACAATTCTCAATAATAAAAGAACTTCTAAAGGAATCACTATCCCTGACCTCCAGCTATATTACAAAGCAAGAGTGACAAAAACCACATAGTCTTGGTACAGAAACAGACATCAACCAAGAAAATAGAATTGAAGACCTAGAAATAAATTCGCACACCTACAGGCACTTGATGTTTGACAAAGAAGGCAGGCAGTAAATCAAAACGACCCTGAGATTCTACCTCACACCGGTCAGAATGACAGTAGATGCTGGTGAGGCTGTAGAGAAACACTCCTCCATTGCTGGTGGGACTGCAAGCTGGTGAAACCACTTTGGAACTCAATCTAGTGGTTCCCAAGAAAATTGGAAATAGTTCTACCTTAAGACCCAGCTATACCACTCTTGGGCATGTACCCAAAAGACACCCCGCCAACAAGGACACATACTCCACCATGTTCAGAGCAGCCTTGTTTGTAATAGAAAATGGAAACAACCCAAATGTCCTTCAATGGAAGACGGGATACAGAAACTGTGGTTCATTTATACAATGGAATACGACTCAGCTATTAAGAACGAGGATATCCTGAGTTTTGCAGGCAAATGGGTGGAATTATAAAATATCATCCCGAACGAGGTAACTCAGACCCAAAAGGACATGCATGGTATGTACTTAGCCAAAAAGTACAGAATACCTAGGATACAACACACAGACCATAAGAAGTGTAACAAGTAGAAAGGCCCAAGTGAGGATACTTCGATCCCACTTGGAAGGGAAAAGGAAATGATCACTAGAGGCAGAGGGAGGATGGGACCTGGATGGGAGAGGGGAGGGGGAGGGGAAAGGGGGAACAGAATCAGGTATGGGAGAGGGGAAAAGAGAGGAGCCCAGAGGGCCAGGAGAATGAATGGAAACAGCCAGCCTTAGGGAATGGGTGATGGGGGGGACCCTCTGGAAAGTACCAGAGATTCAGGAGGAGAGAGACTCTCAGGACTCATTGGGGGTGACCTTAGCCAAAATGCACAACACTGGGGAGAGGGAACTCGAAAAGTCCACCTCCAGTAGATAGATAGGGCCTCAAGTGGAGGGACAGGGTTACTAACTCACAGTCAAAATGTCTGACCCAGAATTGTTCCTATCGAAAAGAACTGCAGGGACAAAACTGGAGAGGAGACTGAGGGAAGGGCATTCCAATGACCAGCCCAAATTGGGATCCATTTCATGGGGTGGAAGGACCAAGGCCCGACACTATTACTGATGCTACGATGTTCTTACAGAAGGGAGCCGAGCATGGCTGTCCTCTGAGAGGCTCTACCAGCAGCTCACTGAGACAGACACAGATACTTGTAGCCAACAATTAGACTAAAGTCCGAGGACCCCTGTGATTGAATTGGGGGAAGGATTGAAGAAACTGAAAGGCAGAGCAACCCCATGGGAAGACCAGCAGTCTCAACTAACTCAGACCCCAGGGAGCTCCCAGAGACCGCCACCAACCAGGAGCAGACACAGGCTGGTCCGAGGCCCCTGGCACATACACAGCAGAGGGCTGCCTGGTCTGACCTCAATGGAAGAAGAGGTGCCTAATCCTTGAGAGACTCGAGGCCCCAGGGAAGGGGGAGGCCTGTGGGGGGGGGGGAGTACCTTCCTGGAGACAAGGAGGAGGAAGAAGGGGATGAGGAACTGTGAAAGGGGGACTGAGCAGGGGGAGGGGGGCAATGACTACATTGGAAATAAATAAAATAATCATATAAAATGTGGAGAGAAAATTGTAGCAAGAATGTAAATTATTTCAGACACTATGCAAATTAGTGTGGATGTTCCTCAAAAAACAAAACAAAACAAAACAAAAATGCTGATAATTGAACTAGCATATCTTCTACACCGGAAGGAACTAGAGATTATCACATCACAGAGATGCTGGCATATCCACGGTTATTGCTGCACACATCACAATGGCCCAGCTATGGAACCTGCCTATCACCCTTGACGATGTAGCTCAGCGGTAGAGCCACTGCCTTGCGTGGAACCTGCCTATCCACAGAATAATGGATAAAGAAACACATATGCACAAAATGGAATTTTATTCAGGAGTAAAGAAGAATTAACATGTCACGAACACGACTATAGATGGACCTAGAGACCACCATGCTAAATAGCCCGAGCCCAGAAAAGCAACTATTACCTGCTTACCTCTCACTCGCCTGAGGGATCTGGATTTTAATATTTGTATATGTATGGCATGAGAGTCGAGGGGGAGCTCTGGTGGAAACGGGAGGAGAAGGAAGCAAGAAAGGGCAGGGAGAGAAGACAGACAGTACAGTATGAAAGCATTTACACGTGGGATCCACATCGTACACACGGCGATGACATGAACACAGAGGGTGACCGTTGATAGGAGTGCATGAGAAGAATACATGCATATAAAAAATAAAATTAAAACTAAGAGAAAACACCTGCTAGGGCTATAGATGCTTCTTAGATTCCAGGCGCTTGCCAGGAAATTCACCACATTGGGGATAGCAGTTCAGACTGGAGTTTCTCCCTGATTAACTCTGAGATAACCCACAGTTCCTTCCATGGACCCACAAATCTTTTTTCTCAACTGTTGAGGTTTGGTCTGCTGCTATGGGTTGCAATGCTAAACACTGGCCTTGGTTGCCCCCCATGGACGGGGAGATTCTCATGTAGACCCAAGTGATGCTATGTAACCTTGACCCTCCTCCCCAAGTGTATTGATTGGAGACTAAAGATATCTTCAGCCTAGAGCTGGGCAGGAAAGAGATAGGCAGAGTTTTGGTTCCTGGGCTTGGGGTCTGGGCAAAGGACCAGAGAGAGAGGATGGGGGTGGAAGAATATACCTCAGTGAGTCATGAAAGCACAGCCATGACGACTGGCCAATTAGAGCTAAGAGCAGCCCAGATGAAAGATGGCAAGTTATAACTCAGGGTTATTGATGGAGAAATAGAGTCTAACAGCTTAGAGGGTAGACATCTGCCCAGCTCTAGTGCCGATTAAAGTTGTGTGTCTTTTATCTGGGAACCGAATGATCAAGGTGGGGTAGAAACCCCAGACTGAGACTAAATATTTACTACAGCAATCAACAAAATGTGATTTAAAGTAAAACGCCCTGTGAATCACCATCCCCTGCCTTTAAAAGTTCTTGATGGAAGAAATGCATGTTAAATGTCCTTATGAAGTCAACACTAAGGACTTCTTTTTGGCCCACCCTAACCTAATAAGCTCACATCCCTTGGATCAGGGAGCCAACACCCATGTAATGGAGCATGCCTCGGTTCCACTATACATTCCTTGGAAGGGCAGTGATGACTGGTCAGTTTCTGTCACTCACAAGCCCACAGTGAGACGAGCTTGCACCATGAGTACATCCATTACCCAACACTGGTTTCCCTCCACTCAGAACTTTGGGTTCTGAAACATTTTACAACTTTAAAAATAACAAAGAGGACAATACAAAGAATTAAAAAAAAAAGAAAGAAAGAAAGAAAAGAAAAGAAACCAAAAAGCTAAAAACTGGTTCTTTGAGAGAATCAACAAGACAGATAAACCCCTAGCCAAAGTAATAAAGGACCCAGCGGCAGTATCCAAATTAACAAAATCAGAAGTAAAAAGGGAGACAAAAACAGAAACAGAGGAAATTCAAAAAACTCATCAGATCCTATTATAAAAGCCTATACTCAAGAAAATTGGAAAATCTAAATGAAATGGTTGGTTTTCTAGACAGATACCACATACCAAAATTAAATCAAGAGCAGATAGACTAACTAAACTGGCCCATATCACATAAGGAAATAGAAGAACTCATTAAAAACCTCCCAACCGAATATTATTTGTGGCTATCGTGAAGAAAGAAATCTTCATTGCAGGAATGCAAGTTTGGTTCAAAATATGAAAATCCATTAACATAATCCACTATATAAACAAACTCCAGGAAAAAAATCACACGATCAACTCCTTAGATGCAGAAAAGCATTTGACAAAATACAACACCCCTTCATGTTAAAAGTATTAGAGAGATCAGGAATTCAGGGTCCAGACCTAAACATAATAAAATCAATTTGCTCCAAACCAACAACCAATATCAAATTAAGTGGAGAGATTCTTGAAGCAACCCCACTATGATCAGAGACAAGACAAAGATGCCCACTCTCCCCATATCTATTCTATTCAATATCGTACTCAAAGTGCTAGATAAAACAATAAGACAACAAAAAAGATCAAGAGAATACCAATTAGCAAAGAAGAAATAAATGCATTACTATTTGCAGATGATATGATAGTATACATAAGCAACCTCAAAAATTCTACCACAGAACTTCTCCCGCTGATAAACAGCTTCAGCAAAGTGGCAGGATATAAAATTAACTCAAATAAATGAATAGCCTTCCTTTATACAAATGATAAACAGGCTGAGAAAAAAATATAGGGAAACAACTTCCTTCACAAAAGCCACAAATAATATATCTTGGGGTAACTCTAACCAAACAAGTGGAAGATTCATATGACAATAACTTCAAGTCTCTCAAGAAAGAAATTGGCTTTAGGAAGGGGAGAGCTTGGGGGACAACATGTAGTGAACAAGAGGCCCCCGTTCCGATTTGCCACTGGAGGATTTAACTTAGAGTGGAAAAAAGAGAGAAAGAGAGAAAGAGAGAAAGAAAGAAAGAAAGGAAGGAAGGAAGGAAGACAGAAAGGAGGAAAGAAAGGAAGGAAGGAAGAAAGAAAGAAAGAAAGAAAGAAAGAAAGAAAGAAAGAAAGAAGTTGAAATAGACTCAGAAAATGGAGAGATTCCCCCATGCTCATGGATTGGCAGAATTAGCATAGTAAAAATGGCCATCCTACCACAGGTAACCTACAGATTCAATGCAATTCCCATCAAAATCCCAACACAATTCCTCAAAGACATGGAAAAGGCAATTCTCAAATTCACCTGGAAAGGCAAAAGATCCAGAATAGCAAAAACAATTCTTATTAATAAAATAATGGCTGGTGGAATCACCATCCCTGACCTCAAGCTCTACTACAGAGCAACAATGATAAAAACTGCATGGTATTAGTATAGAGACAGACATGTTGATCAATGGAATAGAATTGAAGTCCTAGCAATAAAACTACATACTTACATACACTTGATCTTTGACAAAGTCAAAAATACACAATAGAAAAAAGAAAGCATCTTCAATAAATGGTGCTGGTATAACTGACTGTATGTAGAAAAATGAAAAATTTACCATATTTGGCACTTTGCACAAAGCTCAAGTTCAAGTGGATCAAGGACCTCAGCATAAAACTAATACACTCAATCGGATAGAAGAGAAAGTGGGGAAGAGACTTGAACTCATTGGCACAGGGGGAAATTTCCTAAACAGATCTCCAATGGCACATGCTCTAAGATCAAGAGTATATAAATGGGACCTTATGAAATGCTTCTATAAGGCAAAGGACATGGTCAATAAGACAAATCAGCAACCTACAGATTGGGAAAAAATCTTCACTAACCCCACATCTGACAGAGGGCTAATATCTAAAATATATAAAGAACCCAAGAAGCTAACCACCAAAAAAACAAACAACCCAATCAAATAATGGGGTATAGAACTAAACCGAGAATTCACAAAAGAGGACTCTCAAATGGCTGAGAAGCACCTAAAGAAATGTTCAAAGTCCTTAGATCAGAGAAATTGCAAATCAAAATGACCCTGGGATTCCACCTTACAGCAGTCAGAATGGCTAAAATCAAAACCCCAGGCCACAGCACATGCTGGTGAGGATGTGGAGAAAGAGGAACACTCATCCATTGCTGGTGGGATTGCAAACTGGTACAACCATTCTGGCAATAGTAGGTTCCTCGGAAAATTGGAAATAGATTTACCTGAAGAACCAGCAATACCACTCTTGGGCATATACCCAAAAGGTGCCCCACCATGCCACAGGGGCACATGTTCCACTATGTTCATAACGGTCTTGTTTGTGATAGCCAGAAGCTAGAAACATCCCAAATGTCCCTCAATGGAAGAATAGATACAGAAAATGTGATTCATTTACACAATGGAATACTACTCAGCTATTAAGAACAAAGACATTCTGAGTTTTGCAGGCAAATGGATGGAACTAGAAAATATCATCCTGAGTGAGGTTACTCAGATCCAAAAGGACATACACAGTATGTACTCACTAATAAATGGATATTAGCCTAAAAAAAGTACAGAATACCCAAGATATAATTCACAAAACTCAGAAAGGTCAATAAACTGAAGGACCCAAGTAAGGATGTTTCAATCCCACTTGGGAGAGAGAACAAAGCAACCACAAGGAGGGAGGGAGACACATGAGTGAAAAAGCAGATGGGAGAGGGGAACATGATCTGGTATTGTGTGGGGGGAAAGGACTGAAGCCCTGAGGGCCAGCAGAAAGAATGGAAACTGAAAACCTTGAGAGGTAGGAGGAGGTTGGGTGAATCTTCCAAAATGTTCCAGAGACCTGGGCATCTCAGGACTCAAAGGGAAGGAACTTAGATAAAATGCCCTACAGTGAGGAGAGGGAACTTGTAGAGCCCACCCCCAGAAAAAAAGACAGCGCATCAAGTGAGGAATGGGGTTGCCATCCCATAGTCAAAACTCTGACCCATACTTGCTCCTGTCTGAAAGAACTGCAGGGATGGAAATGGAGTGGAGCCCAAGGGAAAGAGGTCCAGCAACAGACCCAAAGTGGGATCCAGCTTTGAGGCTATGGAGTGCTAACAAAAAAGGACCTAACATGATTGCCCTCCGACAGACCCAACGAAAGAGTCAGATGCAGATACTTGCACCCAACCAGTGGACAGAAGCTGCTGACCCCTCTGGTTGAATTAGGGAAAAGACGAAAGACACTGAGGAGGAGGGCAACCCTGTAGGAGGACCAGCGGTCTCAATTAACCAGCTATTATCAACTGCCAACAGCTCATCAGCTGGGACGGGGACTTCGTAAGCCCTTCCCCAGTCCGTGCCATAATTTGGTGACTTGACCTTACGCAGGTCTTGTGCATGCAGTCAGGGCAGCTTGAGGTCACGTGCGCAACAACCCTGTTGAGCGCGGAAAACACTGTTTCGCTGCCGTGGTCTACTGTTTCTTACAGTCTTTCCACCTCCTCTTTCTGAGATGATCCCTGAGCCTTGGGAAGACATAGTGTAACACGATGTCCCATTTAGGGCTTCGTGCTCCACAATCTCTTGTTCTCTGCATCTTGACCAGCTAAAAAACCTTTCTGAATTGATTACAAAGTACTGTAAAAAAAGAAGGCGCTCCAGTCAGAACGGCTAAGATCAGAAACGAGCAATGTGGGCGTGGATGTGGAGAAAGGAAAACACATTCACTGCAAACTGGTGCAGGCCCTGTGCAAATCCATGGGGCTGGTTCCTTAAAAACACAGAAATGTAATCCAGTGATCCCACTCTGGGGCATGTACCCAAGCGACTCTATATCTTATTACAGAAATATTTGCTCAGCGTGTTCATCGCTGCTCTGTTCACAATGACCAGGAAATGGAAGCAACCTAGATGCCCATCATCTGACGAGTGGATAATGAAACATACACAGCAGAGCTCTTAAAATGTTTGTACTTAGTTATAATAATTTGATAGGGCTTTGTTACGTAAACAACTCAACTTACAATGCATTGCAAAATAGTTGTATACGAGTTGAAATAATTTGTTATGCGTGTAACTCTGCAGCCCATTAACATGGGAACAATATGAACTGCCTTACCCCGGCGGTTTCCCACAGCCACCATTGGTGAATGCTAGTTACACCAATGCTCACAGACTTGGCTTCATTCTTCAGGCTGTCAGTTGCTCTCCCGGAATGCATTACCACACATTATTCACGTGACCTCAAGTGCAAGTTTACCCAGGGTATCTGAGGTATGGGTTTTCTTATCATGTTAAATTTATCATTCGGAATTCAATAGCTTAAATGTACGTAAGATAGCATTTCTTTCAGTCATGCACTGAACTTGTTAGACCTTACTAACTGCAGCCGGAACTGGTGGTTTCCTGCTGTGTTGGGTACAGCCCTGCCCTTCACACAGCAGCAGTGGAAAGCGGAAGAGCGGAAAGCCTATGGGAGAGATGGTGTTCCATTTGTTGCTGGAAATCTCGCCCTCGGTGAGCCTGGTTTAAGACTTGGCCCGCTGCAACAAGAGAACATTCTAGCTAAATCCTCGACAGGATCCAGTTTTGAGCATGTAGCAGAAGCCAGAGGCCTCAAAATAGTATAGGACTAAGGCTAGACTAAGGGACGGGGAGATGAGTGGGATTGGCGTGCATGATGTGAAATTCACAAAGAAGCAATAATAAAGGGCTGAATGAATGAATGTATGAGTTAGTGAAGGAGTGAGTGAGTGAATAAAAGATTGACCGGTTGAGCACATCCTTGTGGACACCTTTTTTACCTCTTGCATGGTCACAGCAAGCTTGGCTTAACCCCTGGTCCCTCGCTGTACCAGCCCCTGGTCCCTCGCTGTACCAGCCCCTGGTCCCTCGCTGTACCCAGCCCCTAGTCCCTCGCTATATCAGCTCCCACAATGCACCGCCATCCCGGCTGCACTCAGCCGCAGTGCTGGGGCAGCAAGCTTTTGGGGATTTTGTTCCTTTGTGTTGCCTGAAGATTTCCTTATGTATTCTTCTGAGCTCAGCTCTCTTTTAAAATTTTCCTAGCAATCCGTTATCTAGAGTTTCTAGGAATTTTCACTGGGAGAGCTTGTTGTTTCAGTCTATCCAGTGTCCTGGAAGCAGAAGGAAGGCCTCATTCACTGTCTGTTTCAGGTAAAAACAACTGCATTCGTGCCTGTTTATCTCTTCAGTGTGCCTATTAGGAGCTCTCAGCGCCTGTTTGTAAGAAACACGAAGTGAAGTTGGAGAGATGGTCACTCGTAAAAGTTTGATTCAAGGGCTGCAGAGATACCTCAGAGGTTAAGAGCATCCGCTCAGAATCCAGAGATCCTGAGTTCAATTTCCAGCATCCACATGGTGGCTCGCAACCATCTATAATGTGATCTGATGCCCTCTTCTGACAAGCAGGTGTACTTGCAGGTAGAGCACTCCTAAGATAAACAAAACTTTAAATTAGGAAAAAAAAAAAAGGCGTAATTCAATTTGTCAGAGACCAGGAAAGCGATTGACTGAACTTGACTAAGACCCGTGGAGCCACTGAGTCAGGAAATGGGTTGTACTAGTACTCTCAGGAGAGATGTCCCACGTTTATAGAGAAGCGTACTTGTTTTTCTAAGCGCATCTTAAAATACAATTGAATTGTTTTAATGAGACAAGAATTAGCTTAATAATGAACACAGAGGCACTGCTTGCCCAAGAGAATTCGAAGTCACTAAGACAAAGGTAAAAGCAGGGGCTCCGAGCTGCAGAGGTGAATAAGACCAGAATGTAGGGCCAAATTGCAAAAGGAAGGAGCAGCTATGAGCTAACCAGTCTTTGCTTAGGGCTATTTCCATGGTGTGAAAGGTATTCTGTGTCCCTGTCTGCTATTAATAAGTCATTCTTGTAAATGAAATAAATATCAGCAATTCTGTATGAAGTATACATTCTACAAGTCCCAAGAGTGCTTGCCAAGAAAGAATGAGTTTTGGAAGCAAACCGAACCCCCAAATGGGCAATTTTGTCACCCATACCCAATGGGTGTCAACGACCTTGTTAGACGACCTGAACATTATGTTGCTCGAGCATTGCCCAATATTCGTTGGCATTTTCTAGTATCTAAATCTGCATTAGGCACTGGGTTTCTTTGCAAATATTTGATGGGAGGATACAACGTTCTAGTTAAAAAAAAACAGAAAATTATCTAAAATGTGAATTAATCAAAGTAGCATCTACTTCACTAGCCATATGATCATGAAGGTAAACAGACAAGATAGTTTTATTGATTAAAGAAAGGAACTTAGGCTTCCTGGTTGCTGCCACCGCAGAGAGCCCGTGGACAGCACCCTGCGAGCAAACTTGAGCCTCGGGACCACAGGTAAGACCAACTTGTCTGTTGCAAGAAGGCTGCCTGGTGAAATCGGGACACACAGAGGCAGAACTCCTCTAGGACCGGGCACGTCCTGTGTTTACCGGAAGTCCCACACCCGAGGATCCCGGCCCGCAGCAGCGCTCTGCTCCCAGACCCCGTGGGAAAGAGACCTCACCGCCTGGTCAGGTGGGCACTCCTGAGGCTGCATAAGCTCCCGGAAGGGGCGGCACAGGTCTTCCTGGTTGCTGCCGCCGCAAAGAGCCCGTGGGCAGCACCCCGCGAGCGAACTTGAGCCTCGGGACCACAGGTAAGACCAACTTTTCTGCTGCAAGAAAGCTGCCTGGTGAACTCAAGACACAGGCCCACAGGAACAGCTGAAGACCTGTAGAGAGGAAAAACTACACGCCCGAAAGCAGAAAACTCTGTCCCCATAACTGACTGAAAGAGAGGAAAACAGGTCTACAGCACTCCTGACACACAGGCTTATAGGACAGTCTAGCCACTGTCAGAAATAGCAGAACAAAGTAACAATAGAGATAATCTGATGGCGAGAGGCAAGCGCAGGAATCCAAGCAACAGAAACCAAGACTACATGGCATCATCGGAGCCCAATTCTCCCACCAAAACAAACATGGAATATCCAAACACACCAGAAAAGCAAGATCTAGTTTCAAATCATATTTGATCATGATGCTGGAGGACTTCAAGAAAGACGTGAAGAACTCCCTTAGAGAAACACAGGAAAACATTAATAAACAAGTAGAAGCCTACAGAGAGGAATCGCAAAAATCCCTGAAAGAATCGCAAAAATCCCTGAAAGAATTCCAGGAAAACACAATCAAACAGTTGAAGGAATTAAAAATGGAAATAGAAGCAATCAAGAAAGAACACATGGAAACAACCCTGGATATAGAAAACCAAAAGAAAAGACAAGGAGCTGTAGATACAAGCTTCACCAACAGAATACAAGAGATGGAAGAGAGAATCTCAGGAGCAGAAGATTCCATAGAAATCATTGACTCAACTGTCAAAGATAATGTAAGCGGAAAAAGCTACTGGTCCAAAACATACAGGAAATCCAGGACTCAATGAGAAGATCTAACCTAAGGATAATAGGTATAGAAGAGAGTGAAGACTCCCAGCTCAAAGGACCAGTAAACATCTTCAACAAAATCATAGAAGAAAACTTCCCTAACCTAAAAAAAGAGATACCCATAGACATACAAGAAGCCTACAGAACTCCAAATAGATTGGACCAGAAAAGAAACACCTCCCGTCACATAATTGTCAAAACACCAAACGCACAAAATAAAGAAAGAATATTAAAAGCAGTAAGGGAAAAAGGTCAAGTAACATATAAAGGCAGACCTATCAGAATCACACCAGACTTCTCGCCAGAAACTATGAAGGCCAGAAGATCCTGGACTGATGTCATACAGACCCTAAGAGAACACAAATGCCAGCCCAGGTTACTGTATCCTGCAAAACTCTCAATTAACATAGATGGAGAAACCAAGATATTCCATGACAAAACCAAATTTACACAATATCTTTCTACAAATCCAGCACTACAAAGGATAATAAATGGTAAAGCCCAACATAAGGAGGCAAGCTATACCCTAGAAGAAGCAAGAAACTAATCGTCTTGGCAACAAAACAAAGAGAGTGAAAGCATACAAACATAACCTCACATCCAAATATGAATATAATGGGAAGCAATAATCACTATTCCTTAATATCTCTCAATATCAATGGCCTCAACTCCCCAATAAAAAGAAATAGATTAACAAACTGGATACGCAACGAGGACCCTGCATTCTGCTGCCTACAGGAAACACACCTCAGGGACAAAGACAGACACTACCTCAGAGTGAAAGGCTGGAAAACAACTTTCCAAGCAAATGGTCAGAAGAAGCAAGCTGGAGTAGCCATTCTAATATCAAATAAAATCAATTTCCAACTAAAAGTCATCAAAAAAGATAAGGAAGGACACTTCATATTCATCAAAGGAAAAATCCACCAAGATGAACTCTCAATCCTAAATATCTATGCCCCAAATACAAGGGCACCTACATACGTAAAAGAAACCTTACTAAAGCTCAAAATACACATTGCACCTCACACAATAATAGTGGGAGATTTCAACACCCCACTCTCATCAATGGACAGATCATGGAAACAGAAATTAAACAGTGATGTTGACAGACTAAGAGAAGTCATGAGCCAAATGGACTTAACGGATATTTATAGAACATTCTATCCTAAAGCAAAAGGATATACCTTCTTCTCAGCTCCTCATGGTACTTTCTCCAAAATTGACCATATAATTGGTCAAAAAACAGGCCTCAACAGGTACAGAAAGATAGAAATAATCCCATGCGTGCTATTGGACCACCACGGCCTAAAACTGGTCTTCAATAACAATAAGGGAAGAATGCCCACATATACGTGGAAATTGAACAATGCTCTACTCAATGATAACCTGGTCAAGGAAGAAATAAAGAAAGAAATTAAAAACTTTTTAGAATTTAATGAAAATGAAGGTACAACATACCCAAACTTATGGGACACAATGAAAGCTGTGCTAAGAGGAAAACTCATAGCGCTGAGTGCCTGCAGAAAGAAACAGGAAAGAGCATATGTCAGCAGCTTGACAGCACACCTAAAAGCTCTAGAACAAAAAGAAGCAAATACACCCAGGAGGAGTAGAAGGCAGGAAATAATCAAACTCAGAGCTGAAATCAACCAAGTAGAAACAAAAAGGACCATAGAAAGAATCAACAGAACCAAAAGTTGGTTCTTTGAGAAAATCAACAAGATAGATAAACCCTTAGCCAGACTAATGAGAGGACACAGAGAGTGCATCCAAATTAACAAAATCAGAAATGAAAAGGGAGACATAACTACAGATTCAGAGGAAATTCAAAAAATCATCAGATCTTACTATAAATGCCTATATTCAACAAAACTTGAAAATCTGCAGGAAATGGACAATGTCCTAGACAGATACCAGGTACCGAAGTTAAATCAGGAACAGATAAACCAGTTAAACAACCCCATAACTCCTAAGGAAATAGAAGCAGTCATTAAAGGTCTCCCAACCAAAAAGAGCCCAGGTCCAGACGGGTTTAGTGCAGAATTCTATCAAACCTTCATAGAAGACCTCATACCAATATTATCCAAACTATTCCACAAAATTGAAACAGATGGATCACTACCGAATACCTTCTACGAAGCCACAATTACTCTTATACCTAAACCACACAAAGACCCAACAAAGAAAGATGACTTCAGACCAATTTCCCTTATGAATATCGACGCAAAAATACTCAACAAAATTCTGGCAAACCGAATTCAAGAGCACATCAAAACAATCATCCACCATGATCAAGTAGGCTTCATCCCAGGCATGCAGGGATGGTTTAATATACGGAAAACCATCAACGTGATCCATTATATAAACAAACTGAAAGAACAGAACCACATGATCATTTCATTAGATGCTGAGAAAGCATTTGACAAAATTCAACACCCCTTCATGATAAAAGTCCTGGAAAGAATAGGAATTCAAGGCCCATACCTAAACATAGTAAAAGCCATATACAGCAAACCAGTTGCTAACATTAAACTAAATGGAGAGAAACTTGAAGCAATCCCACTAAAATCAGGGACTAGACAAGGCTGCCCACTCTCTCCCTACTTATTCAATGTAGTTCTTGAAGTTCTAGCCAGAGCAATCAGACAACAAAAGGAGATCAAGGGGATACAGATCGGAAAAGAAGAGGTCAAAATATCACTATTTGCAGATGATATGATAGTATATTTACGTGATCCCAAAAGTTCCACCAGAGAACTACTAAAGCTGATAAACAACTTCAGCAAAGTGGCTGGGTATAAAATTAACTCAAATAAATCAGTTGCCTTCCTCTATACAAAAGAGAAACAAGCCGAGAAAGAAATTAGGGAAACGACACCCTTCATAATAGACCCAAATAATATAAAGTACCTCGGTGTGACTTTAACCAAGCAAGTAAAAGATCTGTACAATAAGAACTTCAAGACACTGAGGAAAGAAATTGAAGAAGACCTCAGAAGATGGAAAGATCTCCCATGCTCATGGATTGGCAGGATTAATATAGTAAAAATGGCCATTTTACCAAAAGCAATCTACAGATTCAATGCAATCCCCATCAAAATACCAATCCAATTCTTCAAAGAGTTAGACAGAACAATTTGCAAATTCATCTGGAATAACAAAAAACCCAGGATAGCTAAAGCTATCCTCAACAATAAAAGGACTTCAGGGGGAATCACTATCCCTGAACTCAAGCAGTATTCCAGAGCAATAGTGATAAAAACTGCATGGTATTGATACAGAGACAGACAGATAGACCAATGGAATAGAATTGAAGACCCAGAAATGAACCCACACACGTATGGTCACTTGATTTTTGACAAAGGAGCCAAAACCATCCAATGGAAAAAAGATAGCATTTTCAGCAAATGGTGCTGGTTCAACTGGAGGTCAACATGTAGAAGAATGCAGATCGATCCATGCTTATCACCCTGTACAAAGCTTAAGTCCAAGTGGATCAAGGACCTCCACATCAAACCAGACCCACTCAAACTAATAGAAGAAAAACTAGGGAAGCATCTGGAACACATGGGCACTGGAAAAAATTTCCTGAACAAAACACCAATGGCTTACGCTCTAAGATCAAGAATCGACAAATGGGATCTCATAAAACTGCAAAGCTTCTGTAAGGCAAAGGACACTGTGGTTAGGACAAAACGGCAACCAACAGATTGGGAAAAGATCTTTACCAATCCTACAACAGATAGAGGCCTTATATCCAAAATATACAAAGAACTCAAGAAGTTAGACCGCAGGGAAACAAATAACCCTATTAAAAAATGGGGTTCAGAGCTAAACAAAGAATTCACAGCTGAGGAATGCCGAATGGCTGAGAAACACCTAAAGAAATGTTCAACATCTTTAGTCATAAGGGAAATGCAAATCAAAACAACGCTGAGATTTCATGTCACACCAGTGAGAATGGCTAAGATCAAAAACTCAGGTGACAGCAGATGCTGGCGAGGATGTGGAGAAAGAGGAACACTCCTCCATTGTTGGTGGGATTGCAGACTGGTACAACCATTCTGGAAATCAGTCTGGAGGTTCCTCAGAAAATTGGACATTGAACTGCCTGAGGATCCAGCTATACCTCTCTTGGGCATATACCCAAAAGATGCCTCAACATATAAAAGAGACACGTGCTCCACTATGTTCATTGCAGCCTTATTTATAATAGCCAGAAGCTGGAAAGAACCCAGATGCCCTTCAACAGAGGAATGGATACCGAAAATGTGGTACATCTACACAATGGAATATTACTCAGCTATCAAAAACAACGAGTTTATGATTTTCATAGGCAAATGGTTGGAACTGGAAAACATCATCCTGAGTGAGCTAACCCAATCACAGAAAGACATACATGGTATGCACTCATTGATAAGTGGCTATTAGCCCAAATGCTTGAATTACCCTAGATGCCTAGAACAAATGAAACTCAAGACGGATGATCAAAATGTGAATGCTTCACTCCTTCTTTAAATGAGGAAAAAGAATACCCTTGGCAGGGAAGGGAGAGGCAAAGATTAAAACAGACACAGAAGGAACACCCATTCAGAGCCTGCCCCACATGTGGCCCATACATATACAGCCACCCAATTAGACAAGATGGATGAAGCAAAGAAGTGCAGACCGACAGGAGCCGGATGTAGATCGCTCCTGAGAGA
The DNA here is from genome assembly GCF_021556685.1 of Rattus norvegicus. NCBI lineage: Eukaryota > Metazoa > Chordata > Mammalia > Rodentia > Muridae > Rattus > Rattus norvegicus. Next base: position 36,376,246 of record NC_141541.1, on the reverse strand, counting down.
CACAGCCAGAATACAGCAAATACAGAGGCGAATGCCAGCAGCAAACCACTGAACTGAGAATAGGTCCCCCGTTGAAGGAATCAGAGAAAGAACTGGAAGAGCTTGAAGGGGCTCGAGACCCCATATGTACAACAATGCCAAGCAACCAGAGCTTCCAGGGACTAAGCCACTACCTAAAGACTATACATGGACTGACCCTGGACTCTGACCTCATAGGTAGCAATGAATATCCTAGTAAGAGCACCAGTGGAAGGAGAAGCCCTGGGTCCTGCTAAGACTGAACCCCCAGTGAACTAGACTGGTGGGGGGGAGGGCGGCAATGGGGGGAGGGTTGGGAGGGGATCACCCATAAGGAAGGGGAGGGGGGAGGGGGATGTTTGCCCGGAAACCGGGAAAGGGAATAACACTCGAAATGTATATAAGAAATACTCAAGTTAATAAAAAAAAAAAAAAAGAAAGGAACTTAGTTGAAGCAATACATTGCCTAAAATCCAACTCTTAAAGATGGTTTTGAACACATGTTTGCCCAACCAACTCAACCAATACCAAGACATGAAAGACACTTTTCTATAACTAAAATGTAGGCCCCTTCCAAAGATCAAGCCTCTTCAACAATGACATTCATGCATATATGCTTTTATGTATTATTTATTCCTTTACATCTCAATGTCTTTATAAATTTCATTTTGAATGCTCTTTACATAGTAAATACTTGTAATATTTTCTTTTTAAGAGAAGTCCTGAGATAAAGTCTCACAATGTTGCCCAAACTGCTCTCAAACTTATAGTCTCAAACAATGCCCCTGCCTCAGCCTCCTGAGTATCTGGAATTACAGACAACACAAGCACCTCACGTGCAGCTTACCTCTCCGTTTTAAAATTAGCTCTGTTTGCCATTTTCTGTGAGGTAGTGTCCCATTCTGATGCTTTCTTTTTATAAAATTATATTTCCGGTAACGGCCATTAAATCGTTATTGAAATATATATCGTAATGGGGATATATGGTTGAGATGTATGATTTTACCACAATATTCTGGTTTACTTCATTTGCTATCATGTCTCTTTCTTGCTCTATGGGAAAACCCCAATCTTCAGTAGAGCCCTGTTAAGAAAAATAATTATTTGCTATCTATTATTATGACCAACAATTATGATTGAGATGCACTCGAGTAAAGTGCTTTGGAAAATATTGAGTACCTACGAGTTTGGGAGTCCAGAGTTTTGCTTTTCCATCGTGAGAGTTGTAGGGATCTGTGAGGAGTTTGGAAGCGCTACTGAGCTCTGTGGTGCTGTCTGCAGTGAAAGAATGTCAAAGGAAGTCGAGCCTGGAGAGGCTTTTAGAAGGCAGTGCTGTCGGAATGGCTGATTAGATGTAAGTAACAGGAAAGAAAGAAGACGCTAGAATGCTTCTTGCATGTGGACCTGTGGGATTGATTGAGAAAGGCTGTGGTGGGGACGCTGCGTGGGCACAGGGATGAAGCAATGTGGAGCCTCACTGAGTGGAGCTGCGGAGAGCACAGAAATCACCAGGAACTGAAGTTGTGAGCTCCCCAAGTGTCTGGAGCTGGCAGAGCAGTTCTGTCTGGGGAAGGAGGGCTAAGAAGTACCAGCAACCATGAGAGTTACAACCACCGGCCGTGTCGGCGGTTCCAGCGATTTGAGACGTGTGTGATCTCAAGTACAGCAGAAGAGGTAAGTTGTGAGGAATACGGGCTTCTACAGCTTTCTCGGCCTTACATATTACCTTAGTCATGTTGGCAAACAAAATGTGACAGCTCGTTGTGGCTTTTCGCCTCAGAGGTACCAGAGTGACAGATTTATATTCTGTAAAAAGTAAAGGAGAAACGTCATTTTAAAAGTGTTTTTTTTTAAATGGGTATGGGTGTTCTGGCTACATGTATGTCTGTACACTACATGTATGCCTGGTGCCTCCGAGACACCAGAAGAGGGCATTGGATTCCCTATTATAACTGGAATAACAGATAATAACAGATAACTGCCAACAGTGCAGTAAGAACCACTGGGCCAGCTCTCCAACTCGGTCGTTTGGCTTTACTTTAAATTTAAACCAAACTTCTAGTGAAGAGTAGATACTAGTCATTTTTCTTTTCCTTCATTTTCTTCAATCACATACATAAAAGTAGTGGGAGCATCTGTGGAAATAAGTTTACCAAGCCACGAAAGACACTTTTCTTTAAGTAAAATGTAGGCCCCTTTCAAAGACCAAATTCTTCAACAATGACATTCATACACATATGCTTTTCAATTTTTTTTATTTATTCACTTTATATCTTGATGTCTCTATAAATTTTATTTTGAATGCTCTTTACATATTAAATATTTGTCGTATTTCCTTTTTAAGAAAAGTCTTGAGATAAAACTTGGGGAAATAACACGGCACTGGGGAGACAAAGGCTGACCTGTCAGTACAAAGCAGAGAAGGTCTGCGGTACAGGGACCTCATCTAGTTTACTTTTCAAGTGTTGGAAGTCAGAGGCCATATTGTGATGTGTGTATCATAGAGTCAAGGCCAAAAACTGCAGAGTCAGATACACGGACGTTTGCCTCTTGATCCCGCTCCTTTGCAGCTCTGTGACCTTGGGTGAGCCGTGAAATCCATCTAAGCTTCAGTTTCCGCAGGTAAAGGATGAGTCACCTTCGACTTCTCCCATCCCCTAACCTCCTCCAGCGACACACTAGGCATTTTCGTTTTCTGTAGCTCTTAACTCCTCTGCGTCGCGAACACAAGGGTGTGGCCATTGCTTATGCAGACCACTCTGGCAATCTCCCCTCTGTCGTCCATTAGTCCGTGGAGCGGCTTGAAGTCACGGACCAGATTATGTCTCTCTGCTGTTTAAGCCATCAGAGTTCACTGTGACGACTACCATCCCATAGAGGAGACGAATCTCTAGGCCTTCTCTGGCGCCTGGTCCGCTTCCGAGGTGACGATATCTTCCGCCTCCTCTGCTCCGTGCACTCTGGACTGCCTCTTTTGGGCTTTCATCTCCGAGCTTTCTCAAGAAGCCGCCTCATCCCTGGACCCCTGTTCCCAAATTCCTTGTAGGTGCTCATGTAACAGTACACCCCCATTATCCCGAAGTGTCTCACTCCCGGTTGTATCTGTCTGCTTCCTTGTCTGTATCTCTAACTGAACGTTTAAGCACTTTGGGAGCAGTCACCAAGTCCCCTCTGTCCACGTCTGCATCCTTCACACTAACACGGTACTGGGAAGACAGTTAAGTGCTCGCCAAATGTTCTGCGTGGACAAGTACCTGAATCAAACTTCTGCTAGCCTGGCCTTCCAAACTCGGTGTGGTGTCTCGAGCAGGCTTGGCTTCCTGCTTAACATGCCTGGTTCATGCCAGGCGCTGATCACGTGTGAGTGAATTCAAACTTAACAACAGACAACGCTAGAATATAAAGCCTGAATATTTCCTAACTATGGTTCCTAGGCAAAGTAGAATCTTATGCCAAATTATGCAATAGCATCACAGTATTTGTTTATATAAATATAATCAATACTATAACCTCGTCTATTTAATAATTATATCTATCAAGGACATATATGTGTATTTGAGAGCTTTGCCTATTTAATATCTATATACTTACATAAATAGTTATGCCCTTAATTGTTTTATAGTTAATTAAATAACTGGTGTATTTTTAAAGGGAACGAGATGTTTATTGAGTATGACCTGTACACGAATTCATTATCCCACGTTCCATGTTCTAGCCTAATAATCATTTCATAAAAGCCTTCATAGTATCCGAACAAAGAAAATCATAAATCATTACTCTTTTCAAATACATCGGTGAAAACATCAGGTAGGCTGGTTACAACAGAATGGAGAAATCTCAGCTCTAGGCCACAGCCACTATCTGATGGCATTCTTAGCCTTTTGGTTGGCGGAGGCTCATGATCTGTTTATACATTCCACAGGATTTACCCAACAGCCACGGAGACATTGGGTCACATACAGATATGAGTAATAAATGGTTATTAAAGGGTCAAGATAATTTGCAATTAGGTCCTGATCCTGCAACATTCCAACCTCCCCACAGTCAAAGTGCTAATGGCCTATGGCCAGGCAGGTATGTCCTCTCTCCAGACGTTTTCGGCCACACAGTTCCTCCTGTTGGCTGAGGATCATGTTTTGTCTCCTGGGGGAATTTATATCCTTTATTCTTCCACTTGAATATCTTATTTTTATAGCGAATGATGTTGGCAGCTGATTTTAATCAGTTATTTACATGTCGTTTCTAACGTTACATTAACGCTTTAATAATTACTGTGTCAGGTTGGATTTAAACAGGAAAATAAAAATCACTCTGTCTTCGAGGCATGAAGGATTTTAAGGCAGGACATTAAAACTTCAGCAGAAAACGGCAGCAAAGGTAGAGGAAGCCATCGCTGACAGCACGTGACTCAGGATCTCACGGGGAAATGGAAAAGTTCATGAATCCCGAAGCTGCAGCCGCCTGTCAGCCTGTAACACGGAATAGAAAAATCTCAAGGAGTTCTCCTGAAAGCCACTCTAACCCCACGTCTCTGAGGCCTTCTGCCTGTGCAGCTGCCTCTGGAGAATGCTGGTCTCGCCTCTTCTTTCCGCTCGCAGAGACCTGGACACTGACGGAGAAGAGGATTCTGGGAAAGACGGTGACTGGCTTCCCCTCTACAAACAGAGCTGCTTTTGAAGGGGTGTCGATGATGTTCAAGACTAACAGCCTGCACTCACTCACCACGAATAACAGCAATAAACTAGATCCCTCATCCACTCGCTTCTGTATAAAACCACAGAAGCTCAGGCGCCTTTAGTGCAGACCGTAAACGGAGCGTTCCCGTCACAGATGAGCGGCTCTCATTACACACTGTGACTTTTTACTGGATGCGTGAGTCACGCGCTTATGTCCTACGCATACCCATTAAAAGCAACGGGCCTCCGCAGACCTCCAAAAAAAAAAAAAAAATAGGGCTGTCTTGTACTGTTAGATCTCCTCCTACCCAGCAAAGGTGCTATAAATCAAAAGATGCCAACGGAATCCGATTTTTTCCAGGAGCAACTGAGCCATCTTCAAACAGTCCAAAGACCAACTTCCTATTTGAAATGACCGCACCCCACCAGCAGCTAAAAGCAAAATGTTGTCTCTGCACAAGTGCACGTCAAGCTTCAGAAAGCATACAGCTTCCACGCAGGCAACATGAACGCCAAAGCCAGGGCTTGATAGCTAATTAAACTAATAATATGTTTTTCGATGATTTGTTTATCTTTATTTTATGTCTATGAATGCTTTGCCTTCGTGTGAGTATGGTACCATGCGTGTGCCTGGTACCCTTGGAGGCCAGAAGGGGTTGGATTTCGTGGAATTGAAGTTACAGATGGCTGTGAACTGCTGCGTAGGGAGGGGCTGAGAGCCTGGGCCTCTACAAGAACAGGAAGTGCTCTTAGCCACTGGACCATCTCTCTATCACTAAGGGCTAATGTCTTTCGATGTGCTTTTGGTTCAGTTTACCACAATGAATGTAACGTGGGTACATTCTGACCGTAGAAACTTAGGAAGTTGTAATATGGTTTGGCTAATGTTATACTAATAACCATGTTTGTCAGTATGAGACTGCTGCTCATAGCCGGCCCATCTGGGAGGCGTCAAATAGGCGGCTACTTCAATTCTTGGTTTTACTTTATGAACTACTATCTCCAATATAATAGCCACTACCTTATGCCCAGCCCAGAGTTCTTCCTGGCGAACTGTCTTTTGAGTCAGTATGATTCAGGTAATGGATGCTGCTTGCTTTATGGTCTAAATTTTCCTTTGTCTGTTGTCTTCTCCCTCTGTCTTCCCTCTTTCCCCCTTGCCTGTTGACAGGAGTTGTCTTCCACTGAGCTGCCCTCTTTTCGGAACCAAGTGGGAAGGTCCTTGTAGGTACTGCCGGTGAGTCCCAAGGAGGAAGTCTGGTGTGGTAGCACCAGACTGAGGCTACCAGATGGAGGGAGCACAAATAGAGCATGTCGGGGAGGTGCAGAGGATGCCAAGGAGGCAAAACTCCATGTCTTGTGCTGACAGCACTATGCTGAGAAGCATGGCCTCTCTGTTCCAGGGGTTGTCGAATATGTAGGTTTTAAGCAAGTGTCTGGGAACTTTGGTGTTGCTGTCTGTGAAGTGAATTCACGGGGTTAGCTTATTTTCTCTGTCCTCTTGTTGTCTACATAGTAAGAGGAATACTCTGCTTGCGTAAGGGACACGGTTGGTGTCACTCGCTAAACTGCAAAGCTGGAACTGGGTGTGGGAGGGCAATGGGAATTTAGGTGGAGCAAACCAACTTCAGGCATCCACTTGGATTCTTATACCTCCAGAAGACAGGGAGGCGGGCACTTGGGTCTGATGAGATGTAAAGCAATTCTCATGGAGGAGGTGGAAGCTCCAGAGACAGCTGAACAACGTGAGGAAGAGGCACGACTCGGTGGGGTCTCGATACAACTGACCAAATAAATCGAGGCCCTGAAAAATACTGGCCCTGGTTACGGGAGCGCCTCCACCCTGCCTGGGACCTCCTCCCTAGTCATCCCTGTCTCTCTGTTGGCTTCTGGAACCTTTTCTAACAACTGGTGAAGAATGTGAGTTTCTTCGTGCCTGGGGTTTCACCTACAGCCAGGATTTAATTCAATTCTTCTGAAAGCTGCCCAGGATTTGATTCCCTTGGTCGAGTTTGTGCTATTCAACGTAGATTATAAGCATTTAGAAGGAGGGAATTACATAAGTGTATATTATATACAATTTTGCTCCCAACTGGTGGGTTTAACACTGGCTTAACAGCTGAAGGAACCAGACTGCCTTGGGTATACTAAAAGCTGACAACATTCCATACAGCCTCCAGCATTATGGTTGTCAAGGCGATCTCTATAAACTTTCCACGTTTAACACTGTAAGGGTAAGAGGACGGAGGAGAAGGTGTTGCAGGATCTCGCTACCCCGGGCTGTGTCAATGAAACTAATCTCCTGGTTTTCTTTATTGTCACCTTCCTGAGATAAGGCTTGTCCCCTTCGGTGGAAGGATGTCCTTTCTAGACATTGTTACACTCAGACCTCAGACCCTTCAAAGGAAGGATTGACCCACCTTTGCCAACTGTGTGGCTGACTCAGATAGAAAAGGGGCCAATGTCCCTCCCACGCAACTGGAAGTCACGAGGCCAGGGGTGTACAAAATAACTCACTGTTAGGTTATAGTAACTAGTTGGGAGAGCCAAAGGTAACTTGAAATACTAGACCCTGAGCCCTAACCTGCTGGAGATGGACAGAACAAACCAGCAGAAATGGATGGAGCACGCCACAGCCATGCAGGCTAACCCCTTCTTTACTGCAAACTGAAATTTAGAGAAAAGCGGTAACTCGCTCTGTTATGCCACAGTCACGGTTCTGGTTCAGTTTGACCCCTTATGCTTCTACCAAGCATATGGCCAGGTTAATTCTCAGCAACGGCTTTCGTTCAGGAATTCTAAAAGCCAAGGGACAGCAGGCGAGGCTCGTGTCCCCTGCTCCACACTCAGCTATACCAGCCCCATATCCAGGGTCCCAACAAGGATGCTAGCAAAGAGCATGAGGCCTGTGTTTCCCATTCGAAGGCTGATTAGTGCACAGGGCAACCTAAGAGCATTGCTGCACTGTGCAAACAGAATAATGGATTGATCGCACGGGAGGAAACCCTAGAACCCTGGATTCTGAATTCTCAGTCCTCGAAGCTCAGATAAGTATGTCCATTGATAGCAAGATACCCAAAATATGTCCCTTTTCACTAGGCATGCTCCTGTTTACTTCCCTTTTAGTCAGCTGAGGACACGTTTCACGGAAGCCCAGATTTAAGGCATGTTCTGAGTGTCTGTTTCTCACACTGGTAGCAGTAGGGTCTCTTCTATAGGAAGCCTTGAGTATCACTGTCAGAAGCATGTAGTAAGCTCCAAGGTTCTAGAAAATACCCATTGGGCAGCCCATCCAGAAGCTTAAGAGCTGGAACATCTCTCCCTCCTCGAGCCATCAAGCAGGGCAGCCCCTGGTGCTCATGGGTCTCTCTCTCTCTCTCTCTCTCTCTCTCTCTCTCTCTCTCTCTCTCTCTCTCTCTCTGAAGCCTGGTGACAGAGCAGGAAGTACACACAAGCTTTCCAGTGATCACAAGATGCCTGGCTAGGAAAAGCAGCCACTGCCGAGTTCTTCCTGTGACTCACCTCACCCCATGTGCACGCAACCCTTTTTCGTCTTGCCTCTGAGAAGGGTACACTGCCTGATGGAAAGTTACTCCCACTGGGGCAAGAGGCAAGGCCTGCTCAGATGGTTTATAAGCACTCTAGAGCCTAGGCCATCCCCTGGTGATTTACAATGTTTGATTTCTCCCTGGGACAGAGGAGTGCTCTGTAAATCAAACCTGTCTTGGTTTGTCAACCTGTGTCAGTGTTTGCTGAGTCCTCAAGTCGAAGGCAAGTTGGAACAGCGTGGAGACCTTGGCATGAGACTTGTTCCCCCCTCTGCTGCTTCCCATTTTGATGAAACAATTCTAGGGTGAGGTTGGCCCTAGGAGTTATTTCTGTGACTCACAGTCCCCTTGCTCTTTTCACACACTCTAAATGCAGCTACTCTGAGTCCCTCACAGCCCTGGGCCGAGAAAGAGGCCAGGGTTGGAGCAAAGCCTCCTAGGGTCCACTCCCAAGGCTGAGAAGACAAACAGGGAGGTGTCTCTCCCAGGTTGATTTCTTTCATCACCTCAAGCCATTTGGGGACACCATTGCCACACACTTTATGAAGCGGCCTCAAACTGGTTCTAGCACTCAGAGATGTGAACAAGCCTACATGCAAAGTTTGCAGAGAATTAAGCCAAGCATAGAGGAAAGTGGCTGGTTCTTTTCAGCGAGATGAGGCATTAGGAGGACCCTACACCTTCAGAGACTCGAGAAACAGATCTTACTTCAGGAAAAATGTTTGTCCATCCTTCACATTTCACACTTTCTTTTTGACCATCTGATCCAGCAGCCATTTACTCTGTTGGCACTGAGAATGCAAAATGGGAGCCATAGGTCTCACAACCTATGAACCTCACAACACATAAATAACAGACACATAAATAACTGATATACTCCATAGGCGCTAACGCAGAACTGCGTGTAAGGCATCATCTTTCCCTCCCCAGGACGCAGACAACTAGTAGGCACACATGCTTACTCTAGAATACAGGTTCAGTATTGTATGAGATCTCCGTGCACGGCTGGGGTCACCAAACTATTTGAAGTGAAGAAAGGAGAGCTCAAACACCTAAGTGGCAACCTTTGCAGAAGGGCTCTTTGCCCGGCCACTTTCAAGGAGGGGGCTTTCCCTCTTCAAGCTTCGCAAGCCCTGACTCATTCAGCATGAAAGAGAAAGCGAGTGTTGAAAAGCCTTTGAAAGACACAGCATTTGGCCTCCACATGGGAGCTGGTCACTGCCACATTGTCTGAGGAACAGAAAAAAATGTCAACTATTCACATCTCAGGAATCCCACGTTCTCTGTCCAGCATCTTGGCTGGCCTTCTATGACTTCGAACACGCCTCTGACTTTGTGTACCTCAGGAATTCTTTGAATGAGATATGGAAACTTGATCTATCGGAAAGTGATTTGGGGAAGTATTAGGAAGCTGCATCTGGGTGGTGTTAATTCACTAATTTATTCATTCATCCTGCCCGCATTTCACAATTACATTCGGATTTTGCTATCTATGGTTTAGATCTGGTATGGCCCCTGAAAGGTTTACGAGTTAAAGACTTGGTTCCTTGCCTGTGGCACTATTGGGAAGTAGTGAGAACATTAAGAGGTGATGCCTTCTGGTGAGTCTTAGGTGGTTTGGCTAGAATGTGGGACCACAGTTTCTCACTCTTTCTCTTTTGTGCTCCAGCCATGAGAAGAAGTTGTGTTCTGACTTAGATTGTCACGGTCATGTGCTGTCTGTGGTTACAGGAACAAGGGCACTGAGGCTGGTAACCTCCAAAGCTAGTCATTTATTTGTGCCAGCGTTTGTGACAGTAATAAAAAGTTGGCTAATCTAGGGTCCATTGTTAATAAACTGGTGCAAAAATTATGTATGTGCCAAAGACAAAGAGGAAATGCATTCAGTCTGAGGAATTTGCCTTAGTATAAGAGCCCCACGTCATGTAATTAACAAAAACCATGAAAGATGGATACTAATATTCCAATAAAGTATGGCAGGATTTTTTAATATTGGTTTTGCACCTGAGGGGACTTCAGAAGTAGTCCTTCTGTTCTAGCAACAAGCAATGAGAAAAAGAAATTTAAAAAAAAAAAAGGAAGGAAAGAAATTGGCTCTTTTAAAATTTGTAAGAGAAGTGAGTCACCACACTGAACAGACAAACCAAAACCTGTCGCACAGTACAGAGCATCACAACCTAACAGAGCCGAAAGCTCCCCTGGGAGCCAGCAGCAGGCTACCAGCTACACAGACTGTAGCTGTGAGTAGCTAGAGGCTTAGGGACATCCAAGAGTAAGAACGGGGGTTGGGGATTTAGCTCAGTGGTAGAGCGCTTGCCTAGCAAGCGCAAGGCCCTGGGTTCGGTCCCCAGCTCCGAAAAAAGAAAAAAAAAAGAAAAAAAAAGTAAGAACGGCAGGCACCTGGAGGCACGACCAGTTTCCCCTGGTAAATTTCAAAGGAAGTAGTCTTCTCCCGCTTCCATAAGGCAGGTACCAAAAAAGAACCATTTCTGAAATACAAGGTTGATCCTCAATGAGAAACAAGTTAGTAAACCTGCAGAGATGTGGTCAGAATCCACCTGACCAGCGAGGAAGCCAAACCTTGGTATTTGCTCACCTGGCTGCATCACCTAGGCAGAGAGGGATGGAGAGGTGCTTTGAGATCCCGGTACAGAAGACAGAATCATCAAACTACTGAACTAGGAAAAGAAAACATCTTAGGGGAAATGAAAAACTCTTTCAACCAAGTAAAAATGAAAATGAGACTTACCAAAGTCAGACGTGCTGGAATTAATCCATGGAGAGAAGTTTACAGCAATTCCAAAATAAGAAAGATTTAAGGTTTTTGGGACTTTTTAAAAAAAATATCTAATTGTACTCTTGGGAACTAGGGAAAAAAAAGGAATGGATGAATTCTAAACAAGTATATGACGATACACAGTAAAAGGTAGAGCATTTTAAATTTAAAAAAAAAAGAGTAGAAAATTGCAAAACAACAAGAAATAAAACCTTAGTCAAAGTACCTAAGGAAAAACAGGGGACATAAGTTATTCATTTGTAAATAAAAGAAGAGATAACAAAGGTTTGTTACAAACTACAAGAACTTGATTGCCTAATTGAAATGGATCAATTCCTAAAACAAACAAACAAAAAAGGTGCAAACTCAAAGTGGAAGAAACAAACGGGCCTAGCTGATGGGGCATGAGTACAGGTAAGTAAAACAGAGCCTGCAAAATAGAAAACACCAAGCCATGTGAGCCAGGTGAGCCAGGTGAGCCAGGTGAGCCAGGTGAGCCAGGTGAGCCAGGTGAGCCAGGTGAGCCAGGTGAGCCACTGCTGAATTCTACAAAACACCTACAGAACAGGGAGTCCAGTTCTTTTACAACCTCTTTCAGAACATGGAAGTGAGGAAAGCCTCTCTAACCCATTCTTTGAGGCCAGCATCACCCTCATGCCCACATCAGATAAAGGTTATGATGAACAGTGCAGTCTAATCCCGCTTGCTAATGAAGTTGCAAAACTTCTCAACAAAGTAAAGTATCAGGTTGAACTCAGCGATATATAACAAGATGCATACCCGATATTGAAGAGGGATTTAGCTCAAATATAAAAGTCTGGTTCAAATGAAATTACATGACCATGGCAATGGAATCCAGAAAAAAGTATTGGACAGAATTCTACACTCGTTCGTAAGGACGAGTCTCTGTGAATTAGGAACCGAAAAGAATTTCCCAACTAAAGGACTATGCATATACACACATTCACAAAGTTCCACACCTTATACATGGGAAGCTACAAAATCAGAAGATTTCGTCTGCAGATTAGGAACAAAACAAAGATATCTCAGTTCACTGTTCTTTCTCCAACCTTGCAAATGTCTTAGCTAATGCAATAAGATAAGAAAATTGCACCTAGATTTTCTCAATTCCCATGATTTACTATGGAGAAGTCCTAACCAGCTCACAAAAGCCCCTGTAACTCATAGGCAGTTACGATTGCCTATGTTACATACAGCAAAATTGAGTATAATTTAATAGTTGTCACAATAATATATGATTATCTCCATATATATTATATACATCCACATATACACACACTAATTAAAAGACACTAGTCATATCACCATACATAATAATGAAGTGCTTTGGCATGTGTCTGACAAACTTGTGCTATTTAAAGAAAGTTATAAAACCTGAACAAAAGAAATAGCAAAATTAAATAAATAGGTGCACAGTCATAGTCACAGATGGTAGGACTTGCTACTGTCAAGACATCAGTTCTTTCCAACTTAATCAACAGAGCCAATGTCATTGAGATCAAAATCCCACCAGGTTATGGTTGATATCAACAAATTAACTCTAAAGGTCATGTTGGGCCATAAAAGACCTATAAAAATCGACAAATTTGTTAATGAAACCACGAAGGTGAAGGACTGACACCATATGGCTCAAGGATCATAGAACTGTTAAAATCAAGACACTGCGATGCTGGCAGAAGATCAGACAGGTGGGGACCAAGCACAGAGCTCACAAATGGGCCAACACAAAGGCAGTCAACTGATCTCTAACAAAGGAATAAATGCTAGCCATTGAGAAGATATAGACTTTCCAACAAAATGGTGGTGAAATAACTGGACATCCAGGTACAACAAAGAATATGGATATAAATTTTATACCTCACAAAGTCAATACAAAAGAGAGTGAAGATAAAAATATGAACTATGAAACTATAAGACTCCTAGAAGATAGAACAAAAACCTAGGTGACCTTGAGTTTGGCAGTGATGTGTTAGTTTTAAACCAAATAAACAGTTACCTGGGCTTCATTAAAATTGAATTTTCATATACTGCAAAATAACTTAAGAAAATGAAAATAAAAGACAGACAAACGAAGCATAGACAGGGAGAAAATATTGTCACAATACAATATATATCTGATAAATGGAAACTATTAAAAATGTCACCTAAAAACTTGACAATAAGGAAACAAGCAACCCAACTTAAAAGTGGGACAGCCATGACAGGCGCAGCACCAAAGAAAATATACAATGGTAGATAGCGCATGAAAGCTGTCCTGCATCTTATGTCATTACTGAACTGAAAACTGGAACCACCAGGAGATGAAACCACACCTGTTAGAACAGCCCAAATCCAGAACTAACACCACAGAAGCTAGCAGAGACCCAAAGCAATGGAGACTCTCATCCACTGCTGCTGAGAGGAAATGACAGAAACACTGTGGAAGACAGCTTTGAGTTTTATTGGTTTTCCCTAAATTAAACACACTCAGACTGTACAATCCAGCAATTATGCTCTTTAGCAATTACCCGGTGGAGCTGAAAAATGTTATGTCCACACCTTAGGGGCAGATATTTGTAGCGTCTTTATATATAATTGCCCCAACTGGGAAGAAACCAAGATGTTCCTCAGTATGTGCGCAGATAAGTAAATTAGTGCCAAAATATGCAGAATCACCAGGTGGGAAAAGGGACAAACCTGTGAACTGTCTGAAGAGATATCTGTGGGGTGAAGGAGTAGGTCATGAAAGGCAAGAAGCAGACATAAACCTGGAAAACCGGAGCTGGCGATTAGAAGAACTCTGACTCAAGTGGATTAAACAAATGTACAAAGGGTTGGGAGACAAGATCACAACAGGAGTCATTTGGGGAAAGTGAAAGCAAGTTAGACACAAAACTTAGAACTCTGATAGCAAAGTCGCTGGGCATAATAAAACTAGCAGTGGTATTCTGAGAAGCTGATCCTTCCTGTAGCCTGTCTCAACATTTGTGCTTCTTGGCCCAAAACCAAGAGAAACAATGTGGCACTGATATGTTTACAGTGGCTGTCAGGAAGCAAACACTTGGAAGCGAGCCAAGTCCCCATTGACAGGCGAGTGGAGAAATCAGACAAACTGTGACCCAGTCCCGTGGTGACACAAAAGAACATTATAGTCCAGTCAAGACAAACCAGTTACCAACCCAGATCTCGATTAGAGGGAAACCTGGCATCACTGTGACTGGAACGGAAACAAGCCCAAGAGGGTAAAAGGGTAATTACACTGTTTTCACAATGCAACAAAGTGTTGCAAAGTTAAAACGCTAGAACTAAGCAAGGTTCTTTTTAGGAATCCACACATTTTAGGAACATAAACATTCTTTAAAGCTAAGATAATAAACACAAAGTTCGGAGTGCTTATCAGGAAAGTCAAGGATATGGGTAGATAGAAGTCACTCAGAATGTTCTCATTCTGACGTTTTGTGTGTTACTATTGAATGGACAAACACAGGAGGACTATGTATAAGGAAATGTAAAAGCATATTTACACGTTTAATTTTCTGTCCCTATGGCAAAATATGTAAGTTAAGCAAAAAGTGTCCCAAGGCAACTTCATTGGAGGATAGCAAAACCCTACATGTGACCAACCACATTTAGGGAATTACCCAGCTCACGGTCCTGAACGAGAGAGAAGAGTCTGTGGAAGACCTGTCGACAGGCATCCTGCATCTTGAATTGGGTGTGTAGGATGACGGCCTAAGTGAGCAGCTCCACAAAGTGAACCTTAAGTGTCTGTCATCTTCAGTGAGGTGAGAGAAAAATCGAAGATCCGAATGTTTGCTTTGATCCCTCTAGGATTAAAGTCTTTGGGAATCAATAACCATCCCTTATTGGATACTGATGAACACTGTCTTCTTACTGTACTCTCTCCCCAGTGCGTTTAGAAGTGCGTCCTTTAACGAAGCAGGGAAAGAAACATTCGCTTATGTTTGGCTCCTATGGTCCCCAAAGAGCTGTGTACAACAATGGCAATGCCATGCTGTTGGCAAGGTTTCAAGTGCTTTGGATGGATGCTGTATGAGTTACACTCAACCTGGTTGGTGATTGGATTGTACTATAGTCCTGATTTATTCAAGATGAGCTGCAGGTGCCTACCATTAAAATTAGGAGTTTCACCAAGCCAACATCTTTGCAATCTTCCAGGGCTTTGTCAGTACTGCACATATTCAAGTCATGATGTAACCATTTGTCATTTTCGTCTCCAAGATCAAATTTCTTCCTAGCTGAAAGGCCATGGGTATCTCACTGATGTAAACATCTCTATAACCTAGCTTGAGGGTCACCAATATCCTCTGCAGGAATGGGCAGACCATCTCCAGGACATGATTTGTAGCTCACATCTCGACTCAGTAGAAAATCTCTTCCCTCCTTACCTTCCCTTCTCCTATCATCTCTCTGATGTCCTCACTAACTTCATGTTCATTGTGGTGGAAGCCATCCCTACTGGGGTGTCAATACCTGGTGTCAATGACCACTTTCACAGAGGTAGAAGGCCTCTGTAGGAATAGGTTTACGATCTGAGTAGGTGTCACGCCCAATGACTAGAAAGCTGTTTCTAGCATTCTAGAGGTATTTGGTGGTTCTCGGCACTGAGGTTAATCTTGGAGAAGGGATTTGAAGCTCCCAATTTCTAGAAGTGATTCTGGCAAGGTCCTACTGAGTGTTGTTGCCGGCCAGTCATCCCCCTTTTCCTCTTCCAAAAGATGAAATCTCTAGGTTTCAAGTACTTGAAATGTTGCCTGCATGGCAGCTCAGGACAGCATTACAGTTGAAGAAAGGGCATCCCCCTCTGGCTTCCCTGTGTCCATAGTCTCATACAGAGTACTGCCTACCTCTGGGTCTCACAAAGCTCTTGGTCGTCTCGTGGGTCTCCGAGATCTGCGAGATGAATCTCAGAGGATGCCAGAAATGAACCTGCTTTCTCCTCACATTTCCAGAGAGTGCTAGCCCAATCTGCACTGAGAGCCGAGTCTTCTCTTCTGAAATATCCTGATCCCTGGAAGTCCTAGAGAACATCAGCTGCAGGTTTCTCTAGCTGAATGCATCCATCTTGTGCAGATGCCAGCCTGGAACTCTCAAGACTTAGAAAGACCCCTCTGGGCACCCTAAAACATTGCCCAGGAAACTCTAGAGCTGCATTCTCCTGCATGGCAGCCATACAGGAGTCACATGGTTCCAGAACTGTCCTCACTGAGGTGTGCCCTAAGCTGTAAGGCAAAGTGTGAGAAATACAAAGTGAAAACATTAATGATTGAATGGTTTTTATGTTGAGACATATTGAGATGATAATTTTAATGCATTTGGGTTGAACAAAATACAGAATTAAATTCGCTTTGATTTTTTTTTTTTTACTTCTTCAATGGGACTATTTATTAGACAATAGAAAGTTCTGGATGTGACTCACTGTGTGTTTCTGTTCTCTAGAGTCATATAAGTTCATACCTTTTGGTGATAGTAGCCAACCCACACACCAAGGAGCAACCCACTGTGTTCTTGTGCTCAACACCCATTATTATGTCACTTTAGACAGCCTATTGGGCCCTCTTCCCAGGAGGTTTTAAACCACTTAAGACAAAACTAGTATTTTTGTGGGTCTCTCTCTCTCTCTCTCTCTCTCTCTCTCTCTCTCTCTCTCTCTCTCTCTCTCTCTCTCTCTCCCTTTCCAAATCATCGGGAATCTTTAGGGAAAGTGATAATTGGACACAGGTTAGAGAGTGTATTTAGGTACTGGGTTTGTTTGTTTGTTTTCCATGACAGGGAAACAGCCATGAGTCAGTTGTTTATTTAGACAATGAATTGCAAGACACCTGTGCAAAGCTTTCCCACCTTTGTGTACACACACACACACACACACACACACACACACACAACTGTCTGGTATATATCATTGTTGTGCAATCTCCCTTCTGGCTGGACTTCTGTATAATTATTACCAATAATCCCCTTCACTTTCTGTCTCCTAAGGACTTTGTGAACCAGACTCTCATTTCCCTCGCACAGTAGCTGCTTCATCCATAACCAGAAATTCGTGAGCTATGTCAGCCCCATGAAGTGTTAGGAGCACTGAGTGTGTGCGTGATCGGGGCGAGGGGGTTCGCTAAGGGCGTTTGAGTAGGAAGAACAGCTTCTGGAGGGAAAGGATGAGGTCTGTGTCCACAGGGAACTTTTGCATCAGAAATGTCATCTGTCTCTCATTCATCCAGGCCCTGGCTTTGGGGTTGTGTATAACCCCAGTAGTCAGAAATGTCAGTAATGCATAGTTAGCTTACCCCGTTCCCTCCTCAGAGCCCTGCAAGATTCACTCGCTCCTCTATCGCACTTGGCAAGTGGCAAGCGTGGGCTTCCAAGTCTGGGAGAAGAAAGGAAAGAACAGGTTTCCACCTCATACCACTGAGAATCCTGTCAGGGATTTCCACAGAAACTAGGCCACGGGTGGGAGAAATCGCTGTGCGTTGGTACGAATCAGAGGGTAATGTGAGGAAATTGGTTTTCCCCCTCCACCATGTGGGTTTGGGGAACCGGACTTAGGTTGTCAGGCTTGGCCACAGTCACCTTTGCTCACTGAGCCATCTTATCAAGTGCCATAGAGGTAATTTTTAGAGATATATTTTCTTTATTGATTTACTACCTGTAGCTTATCTCACCATTACGTATTCAAATTTCCTTATCTCTTTTACTCTTTTTTATTACTTCCTTGATCTTGAGGCCCAGTGTCAATCTGCAAAGCATTTTGGACTAACACCATCAAGCACGCCGGCTAGTCTAAATGCCATTATCATTTTTTTTTTTTTAAACTAAGGCCTGTTTGATAAGAGGCAGTGTTGCTAAGACTGAGGTCAAGTTCCTTGTCCCGTAGTATATTGGTGCTGGATAAACGGTATGGAAACAAGGGAATAATTTGGTCTTGCCACACACAGACAAGCGTGCTGTAACATTTTAGCTGGGGCTTCAAAGATAACTAGCTGTTCACCAGGCACAGAGGGCAGGGACAGACAGTCTAGGATTTAAGAGTTCTTCAACTCACCAGCTTTTGACTTCATCTAGGCAGCCTCAGAACACATCAGAGGTAAGTTTAGGACTGAAATGGGAATACTGGAGATGTCACACAGTAAAGGCCAAGGTAAAAGACCCAGGTGTCTGTTCAGAGCTGCAAATGTTGGAGTGGAAAATGATGTTGGAAGAATGTGGAAGAATCAGGCGGGGAGGGCTTTGCAGGACATGCCAAGTGTTTTAAACGCCTTCCTAACATTATGAGGGAGGGGGTGTTGAAGACTTTTGAGATGGATGGATAGATAGATAGATAGATAGATAGATAGATAGATAGATAGATAGATAGATAGATAGAAAGAAAGAAAGAAGTGTAATTTTTAAAATGTTTTAGATCATCCATAGAAGTCAGAACATAATGGAAGACTAGAGAAAACAAACTTGGAAGTGGGTCAACAAGGAACCAACATCGATATCACAGACTTAAACCCAAGCAGACCAGTTAGTACACCAAATGTCAAGCAGGCTGGATGACCCACCTAGTCGACAGATGCCATCTGACTGGGTATAAAAAATAAAGATGCAGTGGTAGCCTGCCCACAAGAACCAACTTTAAACATAAAGACATAAATTAGTCAGTGGAAAGCTGGACCTGATGCCGGTAATCCCAGCACTCTCAAGAGGCTAAGACAGGAGGATTGCCATGAGTTTGGAGGCAGCCTATGCTGCATTATGAAATTCGGTCATAAATAACTGATCAAAACATAAGCTGTGCTAACCTTACCCCAAATGAACTTGAAGTAGCTATATTACTATCAGACAAGAGAGGGATATTATCAGGGATAAGAAGGGTCACTTCCCAGTGGTAAAGTGGTTTGTTCATAAGAATGACATAGAACCTATTGCCCTAAGAACAGATGTTCAGAGAAATTGCAAGACAGCTAAGTGAATCCACCACTGAACTTGAAGATTCCAGTGCCTGTCAACAGTTGATAGGGCAAGCATGCATCAAACAAGAACATCAAAACAGAGGATGTGGGAGATGTGAAGGAGTATCCGCTGATTTGAGCTGCAGAGCTCTCCTAGAATATACCCCCCACAACAATAAACATGTCTTTTAAACAATGTTTGTCATGATGTTCTTGGCCATGAATACATTTGAATATTTTAAGTTTATAAACATAGGTTCTCAGTCCTAAATGGGATGTCCTCATCAAAAACTCTCCCTTCAGGGATCAGGGAAGCTTGTGGAAGAGGAGGTGGACAGATCGTAGGAGCCCGAGGGGATGGGAGACCCTGCGGAAATAGTGGCCTCCAGACAGAGTGGACTGATACACACATGAACTCAGAGACTGTAGCAGCTGTACTGCTCCTATACGGGTCTAAGCCAGTCGAGGTCCCAGCACTGAGAAGGTAAGGGAACACATGCCCCACCCCTAACTCAGAAGTTATCTTCAGCTGATAACTGCTCAGGAAAGAAAAAAAGAGTCTCACCGGTCTCACAAACCACACTTACGGACAGGTCCCATGCCCAACAGCAGACGGCGAACACAAAATGAACTCAATGGTATTTTGGGAAATGTTTTGTCTCATAATGCTTTCTTGGGACATTTTTCTTTATTCTTTTTTATTAATATTTTTTATTTTTACACTCAAGATTTTATTGTAGGAGGGTGGACCAGGAAGGGGGTGGGGCATTTTTTAAGACCTTCATGTCTTTTGTTTATACATTATGGCTTCCAATTTTGTGTTTTTATGGGATTTCTGTGAATGTGCATGTGTGTGTCTCTGAGTCTAATTATTACTTGTGCTTTTTTAAAAAAAAATAGTTTTCTTCTGTTTGTTTGTTTTTTCCTATTTGGGTTTGTTTTTATTTTATCTTATTTTATTTTATTTAGTTGCCCATTTGTTTTATTTTTTATAATTTATTATTTATTTTTATTTTGTGTGCTTTGGTGTTTTGTCTGCATGTATACATGTGTGGGGATGTTGAATCCCCTGGAGCTGGAGTTAACAGACAGTTCTAAGCTGTCGTGTGGGTGCTGGGAATTGAACTCAGGTCCTCTGGAAGAGCAGCCAGTGCTCTTAACCGCTGAGCCACCTCTCCTGACCTTGCCCATTTGTATTCTAATGAGAAAGAGGAAAGAAATGGTTTTGATTTGAATGGAAGGGAAGGATCTTGGAGGAATTGGGAGAAGGGAAACTAATCAGTATGTATCATACGAAAAAAAAAACTATTTTCAATAACACAACGAGATGGAGTAAGAAAAGTATGTTCTCTAACCAGAATGGAACTAGTTAGAAATTAATAACAGAAAATTTCCACGACATTCCCCCAAATATCTAAAAACTAAACTTAGCTATGGACTAAGACAGACCAAAGGGCAATACAGATTATTTTTAACAGAATGGAGAGTTCTAAAAAGAACCAACATGTTTAAAGAATATGAAAAGCCAGGAGAGAAAATTGCAATTAGTAGCTTTAGCCAGAACCTTAGCAAGCCAGATGAGGAGAAGAAAATTAACCCTGACATAAGGAGAAGAAGTAAGTAATAAACATCAAAGCACAAATGAATGGAGTAAAACACAAAAGGCAAGGTGCAATGAAGCAGGAACTTGGCTCTTTGAGAAAATGAACAAGATGGATACACTTCAAACTGAAGTCATCAGGGGGGGAAATCATAGATCACCAACATCAGCAATAGAGAACTGACTGTACCATATATCCTTGAGACTGAAAAAATGTAAGAAGATAATACTAAAATAACTAAATATCAATTTGCAATTTTAACAAGTTAAGCAGATTTCGTGAAAGAAAGAAATCATCATGAAAAAATAGAGAACACAGACAGAAGACACACTCATGGAAGAAAAAATTTTGTAAAATATATTTTTAATCTACCCATAGCAATTGTGCACATCTGTGTGCAAGGTTGGCATTCTAATGTATATACATAGGTACGATAGTTAGATGAGGGTGATTAGCAAGTCTGCTACTTCAGACATACTTCAGCTCCTATAGCAGGAACATTCACAAATCCTTTCTACTAGCTATCTGAAACATCCAGTTAATTATGGTCAGGCTCAGTTATACATCCTAATGAATTGATATATACATTATAGAGTAGAGAATATGGTGTCTCAGTGGGGAGAAGGCTTACTGAACAAGCATAAAGACCGGGTTCAGATTTCCATCACAGCCGTTCCTGTAACAGCAGCACTGGGAGTGGAGATGGGAGGCTCATGGGACTCAGTAGACTGACCCTGGAGCTTACATGGTGACCTTCAGGTTCAGTTTGAGACCTTGTCTCAAACACCAAGATGGAAAGCAATCTAGGAACACAACAGCTGGTGTTGACTTCCGGTGGTCTATACATGTACACATGGGTGCACACACCCATACACACGCTACACATACCACATGGATAACTCCAGAAGCAAACGAAATAGCAAGTTGTCGTTCCCAGAAGGGCAATGCCCGAGTTGTCACAATGCTCAGTCTTCAATCATACTGCAGAACTATAGTAACACAAACAGCACGGTACTGACAGGAAAGCACACACCCATGCCAGTGAAATAGAAGAGAGGTTCGATACATGTCTGCTGAAAGAAGAAAATAAAGTATGTTATATATTTTCCCTGCTACACAGTAACTGTGCATATTCACCGTACAACCATCCCTTTGACAGCGTGCCAAAAACAAATGTAGGGGGAAAGGTGGGCTCTTGATCAAATGCCAAAGGAGAGGAGGACCACCACATGCCAAACAAAGGAGGTAGACCCTGTCTCCCATCCTCTAGAACAGTTCAAAAGGGATCTGACTTTAAGTATAAGGCCCAAAACACTGAAACTGTTGCAGGAAAACATAGGGGGATAAAAACACTCTGAGACACAGGAATAGGCAAGGGCTTTGTGATATGTTTTCTGACAGCTCAACAAGTAAAATAAAGAATTGAATGAGTGGGAATTGCATATAATTAGAAAAAGTGGGCAGAGTGAAGGGATAAGCTACAGGATGGGAGAGGCTCTTTGTTATCTATATATCAAACAAAATACTCATTTTTAAAATATATATTGAACTCAACCTGGGTCTGAAACCGTGCACCACCAACTCTAGCGCTCAGGAGACAGAGGCAGAACTCTGTGAGTTTGAAGCCAGCCTGGTCTGCATAATGAGACTTTGCCTCAAAAGTGAATACAGTTTATAAAGAACTTAAAAACAAAGACAGAAACGCCAGACAACCGAGGTAGTAAGTAAGCTAATGAAATGAATAGACCACTCTCAGAAGACGACACAAAGATGGCCAATGTGTACCTTTAAAAGCCAACTTACAGAGGACCAGGGTTTGATTCCCAGCACCCACCTGTGCCAGCTGCCAATCAGCAGCAACTACAGTCCTAGGGGATCTAGTGCCCTCTTCTGGCCTCCTCTGGTACTACACTTACACAAATTATTTAAACAAACTCTGTGCGTGCGTGCGCGTGTGCGTGCATGTGGTGTGTGTGTGATGAGAGACTAGTGAAGGGGGAGGAGTAAAGTGAAGTGGGAGCGATGATGAATGGTCAGGTACATTATATACCTGAAGGAAATTGTTTCTCTGAAGCACAATACTGTGTAACAATAAATGCACCAAGGGAAACATTCAGAAAAATGTTATTGCTCCTATCCAACTGAGTCATCTTCTGGCTTCTAGGAGTACTGCATGCAAGTGGTGCACGCACATATATACAGGCAAGGCATCCACACGCATAAAGTAAGATGAAATAAATGGAAACAATCAGCAGTCTCTATTGGGGAAAAAGAATAGTTTTGACCTTGTTTCTGATAAACAAAACACAACTCTTAAGACCTTTGTAACTGTTTTTGAGTAAATATAGGTGCTACTGAGGAATCTTTTGTTCAATGTGTGGCCTATGACTCTGATTCCCCGACACCGAGCTCTGAATCCTTTGAAATATCCTGAGTTACAGAACTATCAGGTATTCTAATGAGGTGACTTTTGATGGCATCCTTGGGGGGGGGGGTCATCAAAAAGACCAAGTCACGATTAGATGCTTGAGATTGTTGGCTGGACCCGTCTTCTGTGAGTTAGTAACTGGTCGTTCCTGTTTGATGGAATAACTCAACCAACCCTCAGAGCGCCACGTTCAGTTTCTTGGTTGGCAGACACCCACGTGCTGGGTCAGGGCTGCCATCTTCTTTTTTCTTTTTTTTTTTCGGAGCTGGGGACCAAACCCAGGGCCTTGCGCTTGCTAGGCAAGCACTCTACCACTGAGCTAAATCCCCAACCCTGCCATCTTCTATATTTAAGGTTCTTCTAGACTTTCCCTGTATCTAACTCTCCATATGTATCCTTTTCTATGTCATCTATTAGGTAACGATTAGGAATTTTGTTACCTGAGTTCTGTGAGCCACGTCTGCAAGTTACACGCCCTGAGAAGGGGCTCATGGGAACCCCAGCTTGCAGCTTGTCACTCAGAAATATAGGCAACCTTAGAACTGGTGATTGCTACCTGAAGCCGGGGTATAGAACATTCTTACAGCATTGTGTCCCTAATCTCTGTGGTCCACATCAGCACTGGTTAGTGTGGGAACTGATCTCAACCACAGGACACCTGGTGCTGCTAAAGAACTGTCTGGTGTGGCAGGAAAAAACCACATGTTTATTCCGAACCCAGAGGTGTCGTGTGTTCAGATGAGGGAAAACAGGTAGGTGTGCATGAGACAGTGTGGTGGAAAGGCAGAGTAGACAATTGGGTGACAGGAGTACAGAGGTGACATAATAACAGCAGGGCAATGGATGAGGTCACCAAAGAAGTCTGAGCGCATGTACACACACACACACACAAGTCTGAGGCCTGAGTCCCCAGGCAGCCGGCACTCCAAGTTGCAGAGTCAAGAGCGTCAGACTGGTCAGGACGTACAAGCACTTAACCCCATGGCTCACTCAGTGCTGAACCTGCGTGTGCACCGTAAGTTTAAGGGGTTTGCTAAGAGTAACATGCAGAATGCACTTGCACACACACCAACACAAAAATAATGAAAACTTAAAATATTCAAAGATACTGAGAGGAAGACAAAGTAAAATTGATTCTCGTTTACTTTTAGGCAAAACAGAAGTGGCTCCACCATGCACTAACAATTTCGTAAAGCATAAAACAAAGTCTCTCCGCACTGGGTTACAGGCCTGCAGCGGCCGCACCCAGCGTTTTATGTAGATACTAGGATCCAAGTTCAGGTCTTCATGTTTGAACAGCGGGCGTTCTCATCCACTGGGCTATATATAACCCCAGATTTATTCATTTAGTTTTGATCTACTCATCTGAGTTCCACACCCAGAATTCTTTTTATTTTAATTTAAATTTTTGAGAATTACACACATGATACTGCATTTACATAATTTCTACACATCCTGCCAGCCCCTCCCTTACCCCTCCCCATTCCCTCTCCAATCGTAATGCTTACTCCTTTAACCATGGCTGCTGTCCATACAGGAAAAGAAGCCCTACTGGGTCCACGTCGTGCTGCTCATATGTATGTGTGTTTAGGACTAATCACCTGGGGTTAGGTAGCCTAACAGGCCTTGTCCCTAGAGAAGACTGGAATTCCCCTCATCCACAGTGGCGTTATCGGGGACTGTCATTATTTAGGTCCGCAGCCACCGTCCTGTTGCAGTTCCATGGGGGCAGCTCCCCTGTCATGTCTACAAGACATTATTTTGAAGCAGGTGTCCAGATCCTCTGACTCTTCAACTATTCACTCCCTCTTCTATGATGTTTCTTGAACCTTCCATGTAGGGGTCCCATTGCTGATGTAGTGGCTGGGTTAGAAACCCAAACCTCCAGTCACTTGCTCTCTGCATTTTCATGAATTGTGGATCTCTGCAAATCTCTGATTCAAAAAAAAAAAAATTAAGGAGCGAAGGCTTCACTAATCTGTGGATATAAGGATAATCATTTAAAATGCAGGTGAAATTGTATTAGTTTAGGGAAAATAGTAGTAGTGCTGATGTAGTCTGTGGGTATTGAAATGGTACAGCCTAGGGGTCTTGATTGGGTTTGTTTTTTCTGCCAGTTAAAGAATTAAAAGGCAGGAGAATTCTGAGGTACAATACATAGTGTAGCATCAGAGAAACCTCAAACAGCACAGACAAACAACAGTTGAAGAAGGGTGCTTATTCGGGCTGGGGAAATAACACATGCAACAGACACAGAGAAAAAGACCCAAAGTGGGGGAGGAGCAGTGGGGAGTGGATGAAATCCGGTCTCTTCTTGAGGACTGAGAGCTTTAGAAACCCTGAAGCGTTTTCCTCTCCTACTTTAGGATTGGCCAGTTTGAAGACAGATATCATATTTGAATGGTTGTGTGACATGTTCTGATCAAGTCCTGAACTCTGACCCAATCAATCAGCAGAGGCTCTGTCAGGTTTTTGTCTCAAGTTAGGAGGTTCGGGAAGAAGCTGGTCATCTTGGTAATTGGCAAACTTCATTACCTAGTCATGACCTATCATCTACTCATTACCTAGTCATTACCTGGTCATTACCTAGTCATCTCCCTACCTCTCTGCCCAGCAGGCAGTCTGTCTACCTTCCACTCTCTCAGTAGGTCCTCCTCTAGTGTCTATGACCTCTCTACCCACTGGTAGTTGGATAAATTTATAGTACCAGGCATGGATTCCCACCTGCTGAGAAGGCCTAAAGGCAAGTTAGACAGTTGTTGATTACTGTTGCTCCATTGGGGACACCTCGTCAGACTTGCCTTGGTATGGCTTATAGGTTTTACCACTGGGTTGAACTATTGATCGCTTGTCTCCTGTGGCAGCTTCAGATCCTATGAGAGCTAGGCATCAGATAGGAGTCTTCTGGTCCATTCCAGATCAATTTCTCCAAGTTCTGTGTCCCGTGTGTAGTCAAGCAGCTGGAGGAATATTCATATGACATCTAGCATTTTCTCACCTCCTTTATCAAAGAGAGCACAGTTTGTAGCCTTGGCTGTTGGAAAGGAAGCTGGCAACACTATCTGACTAGTAATTAATTAATCAAATATGCTTAATGTTATTAATGGACCTTCCCTTAGGAAATACACCTTGACCAGCTTTTAGGAATAGAAATCCCATTCTCCCACCCCCACCCCTTGTAGACTTGTGCATCCTTCTCTCTCTCTCTCTCTCTCTCTCTCTCTCTCTCTCTCTCTCTCTCTCTCCCCCCCCCTCTCTCTCTCCCTCTCTCTCTGTCTCTCTCTCCCCCCTGTGTGTGAATCTACTTGCTTATTATTTATCTTTTAAAATAACTTATCTTTTGACTTGTGTTTATTTACTTTACAAAGAATGTTGTTGCAGTAAGCCTAATTAGCTCTGGTAATGATAGTGTACCGCGTGATTTGATTTAGCCATGACTGAGCCAGTCCTAACACTGCTTTTGATCTCTTACTTGAGTGATACAGGCTGAATAATTGGGTCCGTTCCAGATTCAAAATTGAAATCTTGACACCCAAGCACAGTGCTGGGAGGTGAGGCCCTTGGAAGGCGATTTGTTTGTGAAGGAAAATCCCTCACAAATAGGTTAGTGCCCTCATAAATGTCTCTAGGGATGTTCAAAGCCCCCTTGACCTTCCAGCATGTGATGTCCAGTGAGAAGAAGGAGTTGGGACCTTCCCTGACACAAAACACGCCAGAGCTCGGCCCTAAGACTCACAGCCTCCAGAACTGTGAAGGATTAGTGTCTATTGTTTCTTAGCTGCCCAGGCTGTCGTAGCTGTTATGGCTGCTCAGATGTGAGGTGGGGGAGAACAGAGGGAAGGTGAGGTTGTGAACACAGCAAATGAGAAATGATCCTTCAAGGAACAATGAAAGGAGCAGTTTTGCTCTTTCCCCTGGGCAGCCGCCGTACGAAAGGACGAACTGTGGTTCCCTGAGCCTTCTGTAAGAAGTTTCCACACACTCCATGCCTTTGAACATCAAAAATGGAGTCTCTCTCAGACCCAAAGTCAGAAGTTCAAGTCTTGAGTGTTGTCGGAGCTATGCCCTCCCTCATCTCCAAGGCCGTGTGGGATGATGCTCCCATGACTCTTTCCAGCTGCGGGTGTCCTGTGGTGTGTATGTGTGGCCTTCTGCTTCTTCCAAGGTTCTCCTGTGGTGCCATCCACTTCCTCCTAAATCTGAGCCCACTCTAACTCTAGACGATTCGTCTGAAGAGCATTGACTTTGTTTTGTCTACAGAGAAACTTCTTCCCAGTAAGGTCACACTCCTAGTTTCTACCAGGTCTGGAACCTGCTCACATCCTCCAAGGAGGCCATGCTTAACCCAGTATAAGACAAGAGGACAGGTGAACAATTAACATAGCAACTTGTCAGGATGAAATCCCCTAATCAATAAAAGTATTAAATGTATGAGTAGCAAATATGCCTTTTGAAATTATTTAGATTTCTGTAATAGGAAGTCTTGGATTTCCCCATAAATCTTATGTCAGATTATTTCTAACACATGCCCACATAGACTATTCCTTGCTTGCAAAAGTTATGCTTGTCAACTTGATGGGACTAAGAGATATTTAGGGTAGGTGAAATGCACCTCTACCCTTGGGTGTGTTTGGAGTGTGGGGAAGGTCTGTTCCAGAGAAGGCAGACATGTGACTAGTAAAGAAAGATCTGCACTAAATGTGGGTAGCACCTTCCAATGGCGGGTTGCCTGAACAAGAAATTCGAAAGAAAAATCAATGCATTCCTGTAAGCCTTTCCTCTTTCTGAGTGTATCTATCCAGATGCTAGCATCAGACTCCAGCTTTCTCAGCCTTTAAACATGGGTATCTGCTTGTAGATGACCCAGATCTTCTCGTGTGTGTGTGTGTGTGTGTGTGTGTGTGTGTGTGTGTGTGTGTGTACATACATATTATATTGGTTCTATACCTTGAGCACAGTTGTTCTCAACCTGTGAGTCATACCCCCTTTGGGAGATCACATATCAGATTTCCTGCATCTCAGATATTTATATTATAATCCCTAACAGTAGCAAAATTACATTTATGATATAGCAATGAAATAATTTTATGATTGGGAGTCACCACAACGTGAGGAACTGTATTAGAAGGGTTGCAGCATTAGGAAGACTATGAACCACTGCTCTAGAGAACCCTGCCTAATGCACAAAGCAACTTCTTGTTCATGCACACATATTCACGTACTTGCGTGTCCATTTTTACCCCAAGTGTCTAGGAGAAACTAGTCTTCTTCCTTTCAGGAAGTGCTCTCTGCAAGACTTCTGTCTGACTCCATTTTTATTCAACATTTTAAATACCTAGCTACATTATTATATTTTATCCTTCAAAATTCTAGTCAATAAATTTTCATTGTTTGTACACACACACACACACACACACACACACACACATATTCACCACTACATTTCCTAGGATAAGCTCCTAAGACACCTCCATTTCTTTGATACCACCACAGTCAACATGATAAATAAATATTCATGATGCCTTCTTGTTTGCTGTGAGAACTTTTCTGCTATGGAATTGTCTGGTCATAATGTATTTTATACAGGATACAATAAATCTAGCTTTCAAAACTATCTGTATCGACACATACTTGTAGTCAGAGGGGGCAGAGGGTAAGGGTTCCTCCCCTCATCTTCACATGACTTTTCCTAATCTTTATCTAGACACTTGGAGTCAAACAGACATACATGCTTGCATCCGCAAGTACGTAGATATGTATACATGAACGGAAAGAAGTGCACTGTGCACTAGAAAGGGTTTTCTTCTTATGTTTGGTTTTTCTGACAATTGATAGTAGTAAGTGCTTTCCCACGTACCTATTAACTGCTCCTAATTCCTCTCTATGTATTGCCTCCTCATGTGCTTTTTACCGATTTTCAATTAGGAATTCACATATTTATTGCTTATGTGCTAGATGGTATTAGATGAAGCCTCTGGGTTTTTTTCCTGCCCATTGTAAATCCATTCTATTTTCTCAGCTTTCCGTCAACATTTTATAGCACACACTATTAAACACAGGTATTTCACCTTAATGTATTCAGATAAACCAAGTTTTCCCTTTATGCACTGTTCAGTTCTTAATACACTCAAGTGTCCAAAATATATTCTTCCAAATGTCTTCATATTATCTCTTTATTTCTACTTTAGTATTTAGATGTTTATCTCACAGGAATTTTTTACTTTCCTAGGCGACATAAAATATTAACTTAATTTAATCCATCTAAAGAAACTTTGCTCTTTTTTTAGTAAAACTATTATCTACTTATAAATGGCTAAAAGATTAAAAAAAAAAAAAACAGAAACCCCCAAATCGTCCAAAGACACAAGCGACACCACCACCAAAGGAATTCCAAATGCAGAAGGACATGGACAAACTCACTGATAGAGAAGTAATAAACCTGAAGCGAAACCATTTTAATATTTCAAATTTGCAAAGATTGAAAGGTTAAAATTCGATGTTGATGAGCAGCTGGAAAAACGGGTCTTCATCGTTTATTGGTGTTTACTAAGCCAGTGAAGATGTTTTAGAAGGAAATTTGCCAATAGCTAATGCATTTGAATTACGACTACATTGTTGACTCGCTCCTCCACATAAGCATAGTTTGTCTAAATAATCATGACAAATCCATATAATCGGCACAGTGACTGCTGGAGGGAGAGGTGGCTCAGTTTTGGCCCTTAGGGAAATCCCTGTCAGGATCAGCAACGATCATGGAACAATGATCACACTCAGGAAATGAAGAGATTGCCACTGTTTAGGAAAGGCCACCACTGGAATGTACAGTGGCACCTATAAATGCAATCCCAGAGAAGGGACCAGAATTATCATACTGTTGTGTACGAAATAGTCTCAAGAAAGCATGTGGATTTTTTTTTTTTACTATAGAATTGCCTAGTCATATACAAAACATAACAAGAAGTAGAGAAATATGGCCCATTCCTAGAAAACAGTATTTGACAGAATATTTCTCTAAGGAAATCCTCACATCTGACGTGAATGATGCAGAAAAGGCATTTGACAAAACTCAATATCTCCTTATCAGGAGAAAAACAAAAACGCTCAACAAACTAAGACTAGGAAAATACTCCGACATAACTCAGGATGCATATGAAAACCCGAAGTGAAGAAGCCACTCGGGGGCTGGAGAGATGGCTCAGCAGTTAAGAGCATGGACTGTTCAATTCCAGCAACCACATGGTGGCTCTCAACCATCTGTAATGCGATCTGTAATGTGCAACGCCCTCTTCTGGTGTGTCTGAAGACAGCTACAGTGTGCTCACATACATAAATAAACTTTTATTTTAAATGCCACTCAATGCTGAAACAGAATATTTTCCTTCTAAGATCTGGATGAAGCCTGAGACAATAAATCTCGCCATCTTTATTCGATACAGTGTTCAAAGCTCTGGACAGAACCGTTAGACAAGACAAATAAACGAAGAGGCAAACAAGTTTGAAAGGACTTTCTGACAGAAAAATTTTCCATTTTTTCCTATTCATAACTGACAGGATCACGTATTTAGAAAATTGTAGCTCTCAAACAAAAGAGAATAAATCCGATAAGCCAGTAAGTGTAGCACAGTTGTAGGTTACAAATATCAAAGCACAGAAGTAAGTTTAACGGTGTCTGTTACTGTGGCAATAGGACATGGTATCAAACTGTCTTCTAAATATCTACATTTTATAGCTGTAGAATAGCACTGCTCCCAGACGTGGTCGAAGAACATTCTGTTTGAGAGCAATGGTTTACAAAGGGACTTGTAACTAACCCAAGTGTCCAGAACAAATAACTGTCGATGTCCTGCCCCGAACAGGTCAGTATATCACCATCTCTACACTCACAAACTCACAACAGCTCTTGTAACCTGAACAAGATGGGGCTCACGGATGCTCCATCATGGATAGAGAGGCCCTCCTGAGACCCTACCCCTCCCCACCATTGCCAAGGGCAGGACAGCATTGTTTTCTTTGGTGTCGTTGCCACTGATAAGTTGCCCCGGATCCAGTAAATAACCTCTCCGTCAGCCATGTCCATGCAACTACTGTTAAACTCAGTGTGTCTCAGGAAAGCAGAGCAGGGAAGACGTGTAAGTTGAAGGTGTGCTGTTGGGGAAAAAAGAAAGTTTTCAGAGGAAGGGAAAAGACGAGAGAATACTGGGGGTAAGAAAGTGACCAAAACCATTATATACAATATGAAGCTGTCAAAAAAAAAATAAAGAGCTTTAAAACAAAATCTAATTTATATACATTATAAATAATCTGAAATGAGATTAGGGGATTTTTTTTTCCATTTGCAAGAGTAAATTTCTGAGCAGTAAGCCTAGCCAAGAAAGACTTGCTGTTTCCAAACCTAAAAAGCATTGCTGAAGGATTAGACATGGCCAAATAGGAGCCATCAGAGCAGAGGTTTACCTTGTCAGGTTGATTGGATTGAGGGATGCCTGAGAGATTAGGAAAGCACAACTCTGGGTGCGTCAGGAGGGAGTTTACAGAGAAGATTAACAAAGAAGAAAGGGCAGCAGAGCCTGAATGTGGGTAACATTGTTACATAGGCTGGAGGCCTGGGGAATGAAAGAGAAAGAGAAAAGGAAATCTCTCTCTCTCTCTCTCTCTCTCTCTCTCTCTCTCTCTCTGTTTCCTGGCTGCTGTGATGCATAAAATATGCCATAACTTTCCAACCACGACGAACCAAGCTCCCTGATGCTATGATGAGCTAAACATAAATAGTTCCTCTCTTAAGTTATTCTGATAGGTACTTCATCAAGGCAGTAAAAGGTCTGAGTAATGCATGCAGTGTTCACAGAACGGAATGTTCACATGCCTGTCCTACCCAAAGTGATGTAGAGTTATCAGGATTCCTACCCTAATGGCATATTCGCAGAAATACAAAATCCAGCCCAGGCACGTGATTTGTATCCGAAACCCCAGCATTACTAAGGTGATGGAGGAAAACCATAGCTTGAGGTTCTCCTGGACTATGTAGTAAGTACGAGGCTAGCCTGAGCTACCTAGCAAGCCTTGACTCAAAAAACAAAAAACAAAAAAACAACCTAATACATTAATTGAAATGTAATCTGAAAGGAGCTCTAATTGTCAATACCATCTGAAAAAGAAAGGAGGAGGGGGAAGAGGAAGAAGTTGTTTCAGTCCCATTTTTCTAACTTTGACTCAAAATTAGAACAAAAAACTATGATACTGACATAAAGTTATATATACATATAGAACAGTGGGGAACCAGAGCACCAAGGCCATTCAGTGAAGAAAACTAATTGTTTCAATAAATAATCTTGATTCTTAATTTTATGTACATTGATGTTTTGCCTGCATGTATGTCTATGTGAGGGTGTCAGATACCCTGGAACTGGAGTTACAGACAGGTGTGAGCTGCTATGTGGTTGCTGGGAATTGAACCCAGGTCCTCTGGAAGAGCAGTCAGTGCTCTTAACGACTGAGCCATCTCACCAGCTCTGAAAAAAAAAGCAACTCTTTGCAACAAATGGTGCTAGGAAAACGACATCACAAAATTAATGACATTGGAACTTTGCTGGCTGACAACACATACAAAGGAAGTTAAAATGAATAGAGCTAGCCAAAGGAGCTAAAACTAGAAAATGTTCAGGAGAAAAACTCTGTAACACTGGATTTTGCAAAAATGCACAGATGACACAAGAAAAAAATAGTGAAATGAACTCTCTCAAAATTAAAACATTTTGTGCATCAAAGGACATTAATAAATGAAAGAATAATCACTTCACTCCAAAACCTTATGTGATAAGGAATTAATATCCATAATATATAAAGAACTCCCACAACTCACTAACAGAACCTCACAAATGAGCAAATGACTTGAACAAACATGTTCCCAAATAAGATACAAGAAGAAAAGATGTTTGACATCATTAGTCATTATGATGTAATCAAAACCACACTAAGTCCTAAAGAACCTCAGCTCTACTTTACAAAAAAAAGAAAGAAAAGAAATGCTGTCAAGGACAGAAAGTAGAACTCGGGCATGGGTGCTGAGAGAGTGGGACATCCACTGCAGAAATCAGAATGACATTTCCTTCAAAGGTAAGCATAGGATTACTGTATGAACTGGCAATTCCTCTCCTGGACTTAAAATGACTGAAAGGATCCAAAGACTTATGCCAATGTTCATAGCAACATTATTAACAATACCAAACACCCATAACAATCTGAATGGCTACAAGGCAGTGACTGGGTAAATAAAGTCTGTTACATACAAACCAGGGAATATTATTCAGCCATGAAAAGCATGGAAATCTGACATACGCTCCAACATGATGGCTGGAGATGAGTGAGATAAGCCAGACACAAAAGAACGAGTCCTATATGATTTTATTTACATGAAAGTGTGTGAAAGGGGAGGAGAACAGATTAGTAGCAACCAGAGGCTGAGGACTGGGGAACTGCTGAGTACCAAGAACTGGGCTTCTCTTCAGAGTGGTGAACACTCTAGGAGGAGAGAGGAATGAGGATCACGCAACTCAATGCTTATCACGAAGCCCAGATTTCCAAACACAGAGTTAACCGTTAGTTCACATAAAACCACAGTGACTGATTTCTAAAAGGAAGCGATCTTCCATCGCAACAACAGAAGAGAAATTATAAAGACATAACATCCTGGGTGAGGCCCCAAACATGATGCCAATTGAAAGACAGACAAGAGGACACACAGAGAGAGGAGAGACTATTCCTGAAGAAAGCTACCCTGGAAGAAGTTGAG
Organism: Rattus norvegicus; assembly: GCF_021556685.1. Classification (NCBI taxonomy): domain Eukaryota; kingdom Metazoa; phylum Chordata; class Mammalia; order Rodentia; family Muridae; genus Rattus; species Rattus norvegicus. Next base: position 36,342,458 of record NC_141541.1, on the reverse strand, counting down.
ATGAAAGAGAATTGTATGCAGAAGACCCGCAGGCCACTGCCTGGGTGGGGGGGGGGGGGGCGGGGAGGGTGAAAATGGCTGGGTCTTGCTCCAGGGGTGTGTCCATCACCCAGCTATGCCCCCCAACCTGGTTGTGTGGGTCTCGCTCTTCGTGTTTGTCAAAATTCATTAATTCACACTTCTCTTTATATGAATGACTTTGATTCCTCAGAACTTTTAATTAAAAAACAAAAAACAAAAACAAAAAACACTTGCAGAAATCTCAACTTCTTCTGTTGCAGGAACTCTGGCTTCGGCAGTCTGGATGGCAGCATTGCAGGGGACGGTTCCAGCTCCAGAACCCTGGCGGATGAGGGCCCACTTGCTGGCTGGAGGAGGAGTGCAGTGGTTAGGGCAGTGCACCAAACTGATGGCAGCAATGGTTTGTTCGTGCTGGGCAAGAGAGAGCGTAGCCCAGCATGCCCTGTTTTCTCTTCTACTCTCTGTCCTGAGTCTCCTGGAAAAGGGGCAGCCATTCCTCCCTCCCTCAGGACACGCCAGCATGAAAAGACTGCAGTGTCCACTTGCACCCCTTCCATCGTGGAATTGCCTTCCCTGACACCTGCTAACAAACGGGTCAGTTCTGGAACTGTAAACCTTCCCCTCGGGGCCACCCTGATGCTGCTGCATCCGAGTCCTACCTTGCTGCTGTGCAAAAAGGACCGCCTGCTGCATCTTGCTTCCCTCCCTCCCACAGGGGACCAGTTCAGGCCTGTCACTTGTCTCCTTTCCTGATCCTAATCCTGCCAGCCCAGAAGGGGAGCTGGGGTAGGCCTTGGGCTCAGTCTGCCATGGGAAATTGCACTGCAAATTGTCCCAGACAGGAGAATTAATTTCCTTGGAAGGAGTTGCTCTCAGCTCCCTGTGGGTGTGGCCATCTCTCCTGGTGACAATGATTCCTGCCTCCAGATGCCTGTGGAGGCTTAGCTTTGCCTCTAGAAAACTAGAGGAAAGGGTAGGGGATAGGATGAGTTACCAGAGAACGGTGGTGCTCTCTGTGATAGACAGGGAACCTGGTGCCTACATAACACCATGGGGTTTAAAAGTTAAGCCGGTCATCTCATCTGGCCCCTGAGGTAAGAGCAGCTCAAGGAAGTGAACTGATTTGGTCCGAAGTGTCATAGTTGATGCCTAGCAGAGCCAATATGGAATGTATTCTCCTAAAACATCCTATCTGTCCTTCAAACACATTTAGTGGGTCCCCTTTGCTCCCAGAGGGAAAGCTCTAGTGTTTATGGTAGCCTCCAAAGACCCACACAATCTGCCTTCTACCCCAGAACCAGCTGACCTCCCTTCCTTCCTTCTCCTCTTGCCTCCTCCTCTCAGACCTCGGGCAGCAAGGAGTCCCTGAGCATGGGTCACCGAGTACACCAGGCAAACTCCATTTCTAGGCTTCGAATGAAGGTTTTCCTCCAGGTGTTTAAGTGTTAAAAGCTTGGTCCCCACTGGGGTGACACTAAGAGCTGGTGGCACCTGTAAGAAGTGAACCAGGAAGCAACAGAGGGGCTGCACTTGGAGGGAAGGACAGAGTTCTTAAAGGACCCTGAGTTAATTCTCCTCAGAACAATGGTACTAAGAAAGTAACTTTTAGGAATGTAGCGATGTGGCAGCTCCCAATTGTGTGGCTTCATCAGCCCTGAGGCCTTCCTTCACCAGAGTTGAGCAGCTGCCATGCCTTTGAGCCTCCAGAATGGTAAGCTAACTAAATCCCTCTGTTTTTTAAAGTGTTCCGCTTCCAAAACTTGATTGCACTAACAGAAACCTGACTAATACATCCATCTATTGGTTCTGACCTCAGCACCCTCTGCTGTCTCACCTCCTTCAAGTCTTGATTAAATGCCACTTCCAAGACATCAGCCCTCCCCTTTGGCAAGTCTATGCCCCTAACCATGACCCGTTTTTTTTCTCTGGCATTTCCTACTGGTTAATAGTCTCTACTTCTCTTATCTATGGTGTTTCTGGCTTATCTGTCTCTTGTGCTTTCTTGGCTCTGCAAGGTGGAGGATTCTGTTTATTCTTGACTGTGTCTGCAGCACTGAGAGACCAGGTGTTTGCTGAATTCAAGATTAAAGGATTGTCTTTGGGGGTTGGGGGACTGAGTTGTGGTTCTTTTGCGTTTTCTGACCATCACTATACAGCTCAGTGTGGCCTCAAACACTCATCCTCCTGCCTCAGCCTCTCAAGTGCTGGGATTACAGGTGTGCGCCTCCACACTCAGCAGAGGAGCCTCTTTAAAATGTTCATGGGCTGCATCTCTGCTTGTCCGTCTAGTTTCCCTCCAGAGATTTGATATCAAGCACATCTAATGACACATCTGCCTTCAGAATTGATCCCAGACAGCAAAAGTGTTTAAAATCTAACCCTCTCTCCAGGACCTCGGTTACTTAAGGGATGTGGTATTTTGCAGCCTCTAAGACTATCTTCCCTCTGTACCACAGGCTGAGTCCAGGTGGCCTTGCTGTACATCTTGGAATGCCTCTGTCTTGTTTCCTTTGATAGTTCAGTCATGAAGATCAAGAAACCAGTTCCAAGCCAGGATTTGTGGTGGCTCCCAGGATTAAAACAGTGTAGGCTGTTTTGTTGAGCAGGACATAAGTCCCTGTCAGCTCATTGCCCGTTGATATTTTGTGAGGTTATCTGGTTGGCAGCCAGCAGGCAGGGCAGAGAGTTAAATCTACCGAAGCCCAAGCCTTGGTTTTCGAGTCCATTACCGCCCCTTCATCATCCCAACAGCACTACAATGTGGGTGCCATATCCATAGGCTGTTGTAGGAAATAGAGGTCCAGAGAAGGCAAGGGACTGTCCTCAGGTTGAGTGACTCACCCAGCACACAACACAAAGATTCAACTTCACGTTCTTCCTACAACACCAGGCTTCCTCTTCAGGGCAGTCAACGGATGTCTATTGTAAGAATGAATAGCTGAAGGCACACTTGACAAGATGGAGGACTGCACCAGCAGCATACAAGTCTTAAGAGAGGAAGGAGTGAAACGAAGGTCACTGTGTATGGGGCAGGGATCGATTTAGGACACACAATGGCCGTGGGCTGAGGAGACTGGTAGGAGACACTAAGAATGAAGAGGTGGTAAGAGGTAAGAGGGAACATGTGGCGGGGCTGTGGTCCCCTCCCCACCCTGTTCCTTTTGCCTCTGCACTAAGCACATTGCTTGGCTCTCTGCAGTGTGGCCTTCCAGCTCCCGTAAGCACCATGGCTCTGAGAGGCTCCCGTGTATCTCATCCTTGTGGGTTCACAGCATTTCTTGAGGAATGTTGCTAACTTTCACACATCACAGATGGAGGAACTAAGTTTCCCCAAGGCCAAGGTCACATTCCGGATGTAACAGGAAACCTGAGGCCCCATCCAAATCCTTAAAAATCACCCCTCCCAACTGATACAGTGATGGACTGGGTGCTGAGTATATCATATGCTTTATAAATTGTAGAATGGTAATAATTGTACTCAATTTATATATAAGTGAAAAGGCTTTTTAACTGGACAAAAAGGAGAAAATGTTGTGGTTTGCCCTGGAGTTATCTGTATTTTGATGCTAATTCCACCGCCCCAAGGACAGCTGCCTAGTCACTACTCAGGAATCAGGTGACTTCACCAGAACCTTCTCCCCATTGAATTAAGTACAGGTGGAGACAGGTACAGGATAGGAGGAGGCCTGTCATTGGAGGAGAAGGAAGGATGGGCGGGAGAGAAGTTTGAAGGAAGAGGAGGAGAACTGGAACGGAAAGGAAGAGACAGGAGATAGGAGAGAGAGAAGCCGTGGCAGGACAATATGGCAGGTGACGTTAAGATTCTGCTCTGTGTATTTACAGGTTGTTATCAGTGTTCCTAAGGGATGGATGGTACTGGGCTTTGTATGTTTAAGTGGGCAATTATATCTTACCGATTGGGTCAAAAAAAAAAATCCCCCCCACACACACACCATGTGCCTGGTATTCTCACTTGCCCTTAAACTGAGGAAACCACAGCCTTGTTGCAAGGATAAATAGCAACAGCTTTCAGAAGGGCAGAGGAGTGGGGGTTAGGAATAGAAATAAGCCTCTTCACTGTTTCCAGCTTCCAGAGAACATGGTCCTGCAGGAGGCATTTGAGCCCCCGAGCCTGACTGACCATGCCTGGAGCTAATGTCTCTGCAGGGCAGCAGCTGTGGAACCTGGTACCTCAGACCTCTATTGTGAGAGTCACAGGCAGCTTCCTTTCCCTTGCCCTGCTTAGGGAGTTCCAGAAACCTCTTGCTGCTCAGTGGGGAGCCAGTTCCTGCCAGGAGCAACTCAGAAAGGAAGCACTTAGCTGAGGAAGAGAGAGCTGGGCTGGGCTGTTGAGCCTGGGGGGTCACCAGACCACCCCCTGAGTGATATTAAGCAACACTCTCATGCTTGTGAACTGCAGCCTGGGAAGCCAACTGAAATATGTCCACCCATTACCACGTCCAGAGAAGGATATGGCCCACCTGGCAAGGAGGGAAACCATGGTTTCCTTCCACTGGGGACCTTTCTATCTCCACTCCCTCAGCCCTCACCCTTTTCCCTAGCACCATCTTGGTTTCTGCTGCCTAGTGAGCTTTACTGTCACCACAGCCCTGTGATCTGGTGACTCCTTCCATTGGGCTGCCTAAGTGGTGACAACCTTAGTCCTCAGAAAGGATGCTGACGAAGGAGAAGGGGACGAATCATTGGGTGCTGATGACCTCAGCCCAGATTTCCAGCCCCTCTGGAGTAAGGTGAAAACTAACTCCTTGGTGATTCCCTCCTGTCACTTGACACACAGGACGGACACAGAGAGAGAGCAGAAGTCCTTTATAGCTACTCAGTAGCAAGGACATGCGAGCTGCTGTGGGTACTTTGCCAAGGGGCCTCAGAGAGAGGACATGGCCTACCCTCAACAGTGAATAGATCCCCGGAACCCCTGGAGAAAGATGGACTCTCAGAGTGAGGCACCCCGTGCCCTGCTGGGTCAGCTCACTATATCCTGGGCTTAGGATAGAGTGGATGCTCCACTAACAGGGAACAAGTCCACTTGGAGTGCTCGCTCCCCACCTCTTTTGGCTGCTCAAGACCCCAAGACAACCTATGCACTTGGAAATGCTGGTCCACGACCCTGTCAACCAGGCCCCCTTGTGGTTAGAGGGATTGCTGCAGGACAGTTGGGTTTGGGACTGGAATGGACCCCTGTAGGAAACTTGAACATGGACTTAGAAAGGACAGCAAGTCCCACCGATGCCATCCCCCCTGGAAAGCCTGCCCCAGCTTCCAGCTTCTGGGTTTTGTCGAGACCTATTTGCTAGACATCCCAGCACCTGCCCCAACTGTCACCAGTTACTGGAAGCTCACCTTGAAGAACTCTGAGGGTGCATTACTCCTCTGGTGTCATAAGGTCAATGACACTGGGCATTCTCAGAATGCTGTAGCTAGAGCCCAGGTCTCCCAGCCTCCCTGCACCAATACCTCTTGGCCTCAGGAGACTCAGTGTGGCCAAAAACACGAGCTCCTAGCATGACTAAGCCTCCAGCTCTTTCCCCTGCTGGCTGGGTGCATAAGGCTGTCACTGGGCCTGGCTCAGAGCTCTGCAGGTGTGCAGGGCAGTGCCAGCTCCCGCCCCTGCCTACACCCTCCCACACCTTTCCTGCTGCCTACCAGCCAGGCTCCCACCACACCCTCTTGAAGAGGCACATGGGATACTCTGGCATCCCTTGGTGGTTGAAAGAGGCTGGACATAAGAGTGAATAGCAAATAAGAAGGACATCGAAGAAGAACAAATGAATGAATCCCAGACCCCATTTAAGGGCTGGGGATACCAGACTGAACGAAATGTCATCTCTTGCCGTGTGGAATTCAAAGCCAACTTAGTGTAGCAATTATTACAAGACAATGAAATCTGCTGTAAAAGTGCTTCACTGGGGTATGGGATAAAACAGCCATTGGTATGTCTCAGCTGGTCAGGGAAGGCTCCTCCACAAGACAGTTTCCACACATAGGAAAAGACACACTGGGAAGAAACAAAGTTGATGCTCTAGAGGGCAAGGTACCGCAGTGTTGATATAGCTGGAGCTAGAGAAAAGGAGAGAATGGAAGGACCAGCTGACTGACTGGTTTAGAATATCAACCAAGGGTAAGACTTGGAATGACTGTGGGTCGGTGGCCTTTAAGTGGCATGCATGACCCCATGGCTGTTTTTCTAAGACTTTCTTCGTCAGCGTTGTAGAGCCGGTATTTAAGAGGAGATGTCTGGAGGCCGAGAGGATCCTGTAGGCAAAGCCAAAGTGATGGACAAGGGGGAGCCTCAGGAGGACCCCGCACTGGGGCTAGAGCAGGGAGAGACGGTTCAAGAAGCATTATGGGGAAAGGAGTTGGCACTTAGAGGGGAGATGGGGAAAACATTGACAGACAGGGACACTTGTGAGGAGATATTTCTGCCACCACCTTTTCCATAATCCTCTCACCCTTGGAGAACAGAGTCCTAGCACAGCACACAGTCAGGCTACCTATATCTCAGTGGTTCCTTCCCAAAGAAAGGGATTTGTGTACAGCCCAGTCAGGACAGGATGATCTCCTGTGAAATGGTGTTGGAGGGTCAGGGCCATGAATATTAATCAGGGAGTTAGGGGGTGTACGGATGAGGGAGAGCATGAACAGCTTCTCCTAGGCTGAGTTCTGACTGACAGGTCCAGAGAGGAGCCCCTCACATGCCTTCTCTACTGCTCTGAGCCCACCTACATGCCCAGGCTTTGCCAGGTGCCGGGCCTCCCCTGGAATGACTGCAAGCCTGGGACAGGTAGAGCTAAAAAACTTGAAGGACAGATGATGAAACCCTGTAGACTTCTCACCAGCTTGCTGGAAGAGACTGGAAAGTTATTCAGGGCTTGCTAAGTGATCTCACCCCTTCGCCTGGAGATGACGGACATGACCTCCAAGCGAAGGCTGATCACATCCCACAGCTGACATTGCCGAGGAGATTAAGTCCTCCATACAAAGCATCTTTTCTTCCTTTTTTTTTTAAAAAAAATTTTTTTGCACAGGCAGCAATTCAATAAATAATTAATGCTTGTTAATCTTTTAGCTATTTCTCCCACTGTAAAAAAAATTAATTGGTCTTCCATCATCTATTGCATTGTAACCTGGAGGCATTTGGCCTCAGTCCACCACTCTGCCATAACATGCCCCTCCTGTACTCTCTGGTGTATGTCAGTGACACTTGGCAAGCAAGGGGAACCTCCAGGTTCAGGGCATGAATAGGAATATGCAACCGTGGCGGGATCCTCAGAAGAACTTCACAAAAAAAAATGCCTCTTCCTTCAGGTCACCTGGGTAGTTTATGAACACTTGCTCTCTCCTTCTGGCCTTTAGAGCTCGTGCTGTAAAAATAAGACCGGACCAGATGAAGGAGAGGGGAGGCAGCATCTCTCTGCAGATCCTCAGCTGGAGAGAGCAAAGGTCTCCAGGCGTCTTCCTGAGTTTTGCCTTGTTTTGTGAAGCAAAGACTATCTGATTCGTAGGAAGCAGAATGGGGAGGGTCAGAATAAAAAGAAAGAAGGCCTCTTCACCATTCCTGCAGGCCAACTACTATGCCTTCACTGGGAATCACAAACCAGCTATAACACACTCTACAAGAAGGCCTCTTAGATAAACCCAAGACCCAACTTGCCCTTCAATCTCAGCGACAAAGTTCCATCAATGGTTGGTTGGTCTCTGTGGCTTCCTCATGCTAGAGTCAAAGCTCTGAGAAAGAGATTACTCCTATTTTTCCTGCTCAGGAAACCCAGGCAGCTATCCTACAGATCCAAGAGTCAAACATGTCTATGTCCGTTGCCCACAAGTTTTCTTGCTTCTAAGTCTTGTGTCATTTGGCTTTCTAGAGCCTCGGGGTCGCCTCTATGAAGATTCCTCTCTCCCTAGACTGCTGGGGGATCACATTCAAAGATGAGTGTTAGCCATTGCAAACTGCAGGGCACTGAGTAAACACCAGTGCTCTCCGTCCCATGGTCCGTGGACCCTCTTGCTCTGGAACCACCCACAGACAGTCTGTGTCCGTCTCAGGTGCAGTCTGAATTCCAGTTCTCTGACTGCTATCCCCTCTCTGACTTTCTCAGGAAGTCTGGTGATAGAAGACCACAAGACAGAGAGTCTGTCCCCTTCACAGGCAGCCGGCTCCCTTTACTTGTGGGACACACAGGTCTACACACTGATGCAAATGGCTGGGGTGAAGTGATCCATAGAGGGGGTTGCCTGTCAGAGGAGTGTTACAGCCCGAAATAGTGTGGAGGGTGTCCCTGTGGGAACCTCTCCATATGGCTTGAGCTGCACAAAGTCAGCATCCATACAGGGCAGGGCAGGGCAGGATGCTGGGGACAGTGAGAAGGGGGTTTTAACACAAAACTGAGGAGGGAACCTGTGTGTGTGTGTGTGTGTGTGTGTGTGTGTGTGTGTGTGTGTGTGTGTGTGATCGTCATACTTTCATAACCTCCGCTTTGTTTCCTGTGGTGCTCTGCTGGAAATGGAGCTTCAGCCTGAAAGAACAAGGCCACTGAGGCGGGCAGCCCTTTAGCACCTATGGGACCTATCACGTTCTCCCAACACTTGTCAATCCCACCATCCATGAGAGCAAGGGAGCTGACAACCAGCCTGGCTCTGTCACTTGTTTACTGTGAGGCTTTGGAAGAGCAGTTAACTTCTGTGAACCTTGAATTACTCTTCTGTGAACTGAAGATCCTAGCATCTGCCCTACTTAGCTCAGAGTCTTCAGTGGATGAGGCAATGTGTGGCGTGCTTTGTCAAGGAGAAGGCCCTGGTGAAACACAATGAGCTGTTGTTTTTCTTCTAGGTAAGCAAGCATAGGTCTCCTGTCTCCTTGCCTTTGCAGGCTGACTATCTCTCCCATTCATGGGCTCTCAATGGTCCCTCTCTCCCCTCTTCAGTGCTGGTTCTTTCCTAATTGTGAGTCAACCATTTGGAGACATCTCCGATTCTCATCTAGGTTCCCTGGCCCACAACACATGAGTCTCACCCTTTGGGCCTCCGCAGGTCATTCAGAAGAGTCCTTGGTCCTTCTTCCATATCTTCCTCTTGCCCCAATCGTTAGGGCCAACCAACTGTAAGGGAACACAATCCTGACTGGAAATTTTCATTCTGCTATATAGTCTATAGTGCTATTGTTTACCTAGCCTATTGAAGTTGTTTTCTGGAACGTACTTTCTTCATATGTTATCCAGAACTAACTTGCCCAGAGCCCAGGACTGCTAAAGTCAGCGGGGCCAAGCCACAGACCTCCTGGATCCAGGGAGAACCAACATTACATCCCACATGCCGAAAGGAGAACAGAGAGCCGGTTCTCATCCATCTTCCCTTGCAGGCCCCAGGCCTGAGTTTCCCTCTTTCTCCAAAGAGGAGATCACAGGTTGTGAAATACCATGATGGAAAAACAGCCATGGGGCACCAGCTTAGCGGGATTGGATCCAAAACCATTATGTCATGAAAAGTTTCTTTCCCAAGTACATGCAGGCTGTTTTCCAGCAATTATCCCAACTCACTTTTTATAGAGAGATGGGGAGGGGAGGTACAGCCCAGAAATGCACAATCCCTTATTTATGTCTCCTGGCTCCAAATTATCTAACATTAGTAAAGGGGTTCTTCCCCAGCCTGAGGCTCTGGGCTCTCCTCAATCTGTCCCCCTCACCAACACCCTTTTACTCACCAGGAAGGATTTTAACATGCAATTTACTAATAGGTGTTTATCCTATTTCGTAGAGCTTTGCTGGGAGTAAGCTCCCTCAAGGCGGGAACAAAAACAATGTATCTCTCTATAAGATAAGCAATCGGCCCTGGATACCCTGTTGAGGATCAATTCGACTAGGAGATGTGGGTGTGACGGAGAGGGAAGGATAACAGTCTGAGTTCCATCATGAAAAAGCAGATCGTGTACCCACTCTAGGCACGGTACTGGCATGGCACTTAAAGAATGAACTGAAAGGACTGAGCTGTCTGTCTGTCTGATTCAGCGAGACACAGTGCCTTTGAGGCAGGGGTGAAGAAGCTAAAACATGCTCCAGTCGTCAATCCACTGCTGCAGAACAGAACAAAGTAACTGTCAGGCTGCAGGAGGGGTAGAGGCGAAGGTGGGGAGAGGCAGGTGCCAAAGATGACCGCACCTGTGGTTGATCTGTGGTTGATTCGAGAGAGAACCAGCTCAATGGCTGGCTAACTAGTATAGGGACTGGTTGCCATGGCCTGGAATTAAGCATCTAGACACTTAAAGAAAGGGGTGAGTCTCAGAAATGAGGTCCCCACCATCTCTTCTGTGGCAGCAAGTTTCAGCGGAAGCCTGGCTTTGAGAAATCTGTGTGGATCGAGAGTGGCCATTGATATGCACAGCTAAACATGAGATGGGCAGAGAGAGCAGCTGGATCACCCCCCATGTCAAAGAATCTATAAACCACAAGAGCAGAGGGCACATTTTTATTCTGATTGGGTTTATAGCATGAGGCTGGTAGTGTGTTTTAAGACCCTTGTAGAGTTGGAGGGAGGAAAAAACAGGTTTTTTTTTTTATCCCTAAAAGAAGAACCAAAGCCTACCATTTGCAGCAATGTGGATAGAATGTGGAACAAAATTAATCAAAACCAGGTAGATGCCAAGAGACAAGGGTCACGAGTCCTTTTAAATCCTCAGAAACTACAATGGAAAAGTAAGACTTAAAAGCTAATGAAGGTCCAAGGCCAGCCTGGTCTACAGAGTAAGTTCTAGGACAGCAAGGACTATACAGAGAAACCCAGCCTCAAAAAACCAAGAGACAAAAACAGAGACAGAGACAGTCAGACAGAGACACAGAGATTACTTAGGATTGAGAAAGTGCGGCAAAGTCAGAATGATGGAGAGACTCGATCAATTCATGTAAACGTAAATAATCTGGACAATAATTGTGAAAGAGGCAAAAAGCCCTCAGAGAATAGAGTCACCCAGCTTCCAGGCTGGAGCTCTGGACAATTTCAACAACTAAAGGAGGAGCGCTGTCTCCCCTACCTGAAGACTGTCAGGTTACAGCAAACCACAGTTTTGTTTAAAAAAAATTTTTTTTAACTTATAAAGACAGTTTGATCAGACAAAATGTGAGAGGCAAGGTTCTGGCCAGGAGAAGCTATTTACGATATCGCTTTGCCAGTCATATTTTTCTGGGGACAGCGCCTATGGCAGGGGAAATTCCCACGCTGCTCCAAGCCTCCTCGGCAGACATTAATATTAATGCTTATGCTGATATGCTATAGATATCATTAGTAAGTTTCCTGGTTTCAACACTGCAGCAAAAACAGGGAAAGTCCCAGGCACAGAACAAAGTTCATCCGCACTACTTCCCCCTAGCACTATTGTCGATTATTTCTTGGCATCAACATCTAGAGAGCCTAGACCTTTTGCAGAGACCCCCTGGGGATACCTCATGTACAGTGGAAGGATGGGGCTTGGTGGCCCTCAGGACTGGAATCAAAGGGACTGAGTCAAACTCTTGGTTACTTCAGTTCCCAGATTAGCATAAATACTTGAATGTGTGTTTCCCATGCGCAAGGGTGTTCGTTAAGATTTTGTTACAGCATAAAACCCTAGGGAGTAAGGTCCATTCCTATCTTACCCACTAAGGCTGTGTTGACTGATTCAATGATGCTAGAAGACACACTGTGGGCGGTTGTGTTCCACAAAGCCTTTTTACATTTTGTATATGTGTAGGTGTTCTCTCTCTCTCTCTCTCTCTCTCTCTCTCTCTCTCTCTCTCTCTCTCGTGTGTGTGTGTGTGTGTGTGTGTGTGTGTGTGTGTGTGTGTGTACACCAAATGCAATCCTTTTGACCTACAGAGGCCAAAAGAGGCCAGTGGATCCAATGAATTTAGCGTTACAATGGCTGAGAGCAGCCATACAGGTTCTGGAAATCAAACCATGGTCTTCTGCAAGAGCAGCCAGTACTCTTGACTGCTGAGCCATCTCTCCAAACCTTCCCTGGCTTTCTCCCTCTGCTCCTGACTTTCATGATTGTGATACCTCTGAGACTGTGTGACAGATATTTCATAGACTGTTCCCTAGGACTGATTCGGGTAACGCTCTGGGGACCAGATGTCACACATGTGTTCTTACTGCATTCTCTTGGCTAACCTTATGTCAGCTGGCATGAACTTGAATCACCTCATTAGGGTGTTTTACACGTTCTCCACTAAAAACCTGCTCTTTTTCTCTAGCCAGGAGCTAAGAACATCCACCCTCATCTAACCATCACCACTCCTGCCCTTTCCCACCATCCCTGATATTGTTACCTGGGTGAATTAACTCCCACGAGGGCTGCCAACTGGTGGTGTCCATGCTTTACCATTCCTTCCAGTTGCACTGGTTGGAGGGGGGCTCTCTTTCCTCACTCACTCACTCATTCATTCATTCATTCATTCATTCATTCATATTTATCTGTCTGACTCATGGATTCTGTTTTAGCCATTTGTACAGAATAGATTACGAATGTTCCTTTTCATAGCACATAATAGCACAGTTAGTCATTGGGAATCCCCTCATGATAGCTCCTTTGTCCGTCCTCCGCACTCGATTATTCTTTAACTACTTCCTGACTTTCTAGTGCAACCGAATATCCCAGACACTTTCTGGACTTTGTCAGTCACAACCTGACCATTTCTTAAAGGAGCCCTGGCTTCCCTTAGTGGAGTAAGGGATTTAGAAGTTCAGATGCAAGCATTAAGCCTGCTTATCGCTGTTGGGATAGAGCCCCCCGTCCTCTCTGGGGTGAGAACACACACACACACACACACAGACACACACATGCACGCACACACACACACACACACACACACACACACACACACTACTGCTTAAAAGGAAAGTAGATTAATAGTTGCTGAAAGTACATAAGTCAAATGTTATCAAGTTACATTCTGAGTATGCAAATTATATATAAATCAGACCTCAATAAATCTGTAAAGGAAAATGGCTTTGTTCCTTATCTGACAAGAATAGATGGGTCTGGGAGGAGGTAGAGATTTCGAGCCACATGATAAGTTAATCTGTGACTTTTGCTGTGGTTGCTATTGGTGAAGGCCACCAGAAGATAAATGTTTGTCTCGACACTTGAGAGGGACACCTACCACGGAAGAGCCAGGGGACACAGCAATATAGAGCATTGGGAAGAAGGAGCTTATCTGAGTGGGGTTGGGACTAAGGAAGTAAGGGCTCACTTAACATTGGACTGTGGGCTACGAGTAACATATGGTCTCTACACCATGAGCAATAAAGGTTGGGTTTTCTATGAGGGATTATGTAATTCATCTTATCTGTAGAGAGTAGAGGTGGACAGGACAAAGCTATGTTTGGAAAGAGTAAGGAAGTGGCCATTATTCTTCCAGCCAAGCGGGGCAGATGTTCATCATTTTTCATGAAGCACAGCAATTTGTTTTTGCTCCATGATAGACAAAAATAAGAAATGGCTTGGCTTCGCCTCCTTTTATTGTGACCCTGGGTGGGGGAGGGGGGGTCTAAGGTTGGCTCTTTTTTATGTGCTTGTGTGTATCCAGTAGGTACAGTCGTAAATGCCAAGTTAGCTTTTGGATGTAGGGCTCTCCTCCCACTCCTGTCTGTCTCTCTCTGTCTCTTTGTCTCTCCCTGTCTTGGTCTCTCTCTGTCTCTCTCTGTCTTTGTCTCTGTGTCTCTGTGTGTCTCTGTCTCTCTCTCTCTGTTTCTCTCTCTCTCTGTCTCTCCCTCTCCCTCTCCCTATCTCTCTCTCCCTCTCTATCCTGTCTCTCATCTCTCTCTCATCTATGTGTCTCTCTGCCTTTCTCTGCCTTCTAGCTCTCTTATCTCTGTGTCTACTGAGGTCTACAGCTATGGAAAGAAAGGGATCAGTGACCCCTCATCCTAGAGAGACACGGAGCAAAATTTGCTAGGCTCCATCCAAGCACCCAACCACTCCAGGAATGTGAGCCATGAGCACCACTTAGGAGTTAAAGAATTCAGCAGGTACTGTGAGTTATGGTTCAGACTACTAGGAGCCAGAGTAAAGACCCTCCAAAGGGGACAGACATCTTTGATGGTCATTGCTTTGATTCTGTTAGTAAAATATATATGCCCTAATAAATAGAGTGTGCTATTAAGAGAGAAAATGGGGCTGGGGATTTAGCTCAGTGGTAGAGCGCTTACCTAGGAAGCGCAAGGCCCTGGGTTCGGTCCCCAGCTCCGAAAAAAAGAACCAAAAAAAAAAAAAAAGAGAGAGAAAATGACATCCTTTTTCTCCCCCCGAGCCCCACATCCTTGGACGGCTGTACTTAATCAATACATACAAATGCATAGGGTGTAGTGTGTTACCGCATAGCAAGACTGTAAGCTCCCCTGGCTCACAGGGTCTGTGAGCTTTCATGTTGCTGCTGTCTTCCCAGTCTTAGCAAAGCATTTTGTACAGGTGCACTTACCTGGAGCATCTTCAGTTACTCACACAGTGATGAGCATTCAGTTAGTAACAGGCAGAGCGTGTGGAAATGTATAAACACGGTCCAGATTAACTGACTGAAGGGCAAGCAATCAAACAACCTTATGATGTAGATTGTCGCTTATTTATTTACCTTTAGGTTTTTATTTTGATTTTGTGTTTATGGCGTTTTGCCTGCCTATACTTCTGTGCCCCGTGTGTGTGTGTGTGTGTGTGTGTGTGTGTGTGTGTGTGTGTGTGTGATACCCACAGAGGCCAAAAGAGGGCATTCTATGCTATGGGACTGAAAGTACAGACTGTTGTGAGCTACCATGTGGCTGCTGGAAATCAAACCCAGATCCTCTGGAAGAGCAGCCAGTACTCTCAACGGCTGTTTGGGGGTCTTTGTTTTGCAGTATAGTCCTATGTAACCCAGGTTGGCCTCCCAGTCACCACAGAGTTAAATATGACCTTGATTGAATCCCTGCTGATCACCTCCATCTTCTAAGTGCCGAGATTATAGACATGGCCACCACACCTAGTTTATATGGTGCTGGGAATAAGCCCAGGGCCACTGCATGTTGGGGCATGCACTGTACCAACTGAACTACATCCCTGGACTCTACAACTTAAATGTTTCAAGTGCACAGAATGCACTGACCTGAGCTCAGAGACTCAACATAAAAGCTGAACCGGGACAGGCACCCCTCTTAGGGAGCCACACCCCACCTGTCCCACTCCCCATGTCCAGAGCGGGATTTAAGTGCAGAAGGAAGAGTTTTGAGAAAGAAAGTCAGATTCCTTGTGCATGACAGTCTCCCAACCTGCTACGGGCCCCGCCTGGGGTCAGAGGTGTTTAAATCATTTAATGAATTGAGTATATAATAATCTAAAACTGTAAGATTATGAAATTTAATATTTATGGATACCAGGGAAGTTTCTGCCAGTGATTGCAATAAGAGCAGGAAAGAGTGTCAGGCAAACAGGCAGTTGCAGGCCAGCCTGGGCTACCGAGTCAGACACTGTCTTAAGGCTCAAATATTTTTAAAAAATGGAGTTTCTTTGTGTGTCAGCACACCTGTTGACTAAGCCATCTCATACACAATAATGACATGCTGGGTCTTTTTTTTAATTAATAGACTTTTGTTTGAGCAGTTTTAAGCACATAGGTGTATATATATATATATATATATATATATATATATATCCTCTATACATTCCCTCTGTCCCTCACCACTCACATTTTTTTCTTTTAATCAACATACTGTATTTTTTGAGACCCTACTAAGCCAATACGGATGCATCGTGTTTGTATTAGGGGGTCACTCTCTGTTTGCAGCCTCTGGGTTTTGACAACATACATGTCACACCTGCCCTTACAGGGTCATGTAGGATAGGGTCGTTAAACGTCCTAAAAATCCATGTGTTCTACCCACTCAAGCCTCCCCACCCCACCCACTACTAGAAATGACTGACACTTCTGGTTTCCACAAGTCTTGCTTTCCCCAGAATGTTGGACAGTTGGAAATCACACATTACGCAGCCTTTGAGGACTGGCTTTTATTACTCGGCAATATGCATTTCAACTTCTGTGCATCTTTTTGCAGCTTGAGATTTGTTTCTTTTTTTCCAGTGAATAATATTCCATTGGATGGATGAGCTATAGTTTATCCATCCATCTATTGCGAGACATTTTAGTTACATGCAGTAGGGCGGTAATAAACAAAGCTGTTATAAACATTCACTTATGTTTTGGGGTAAACATACGTTTTCAAGTCCTCTGAATGAATAGTGAGAAACGGACTGCTGGAGATTATGGCAGGAGTATGTTTAGTTTTTGCATGAAACTACCTTCCAAAGTAACCAAACCATTCTGCATTCCTGACAGCACTGAATGAGAGCCTTTGTTATTCTGTATTCTTGCCAGCACTTGATGTTGCTGGAACTGGATTTTAGCCATTCTCATAAATGGGCAGCGGTATCTCCTTTGTTGTTTGCACTTATGTATTTTAAACCAATTCTTCGGAAAAGAAGTTTGCTTTCTTTGTGAATTTTCCTGATGTAAATAGTCTCATCATGGAGATATAGACAGTATAGCCATTATGGGAAACTATGGAAGTTCTAGAGAAAACAAAAATAGAACTGGCACATGATCCAGTGTCTAGTTTGCTTTCTGGTGCTGTGATAAAACACTGACCAAAAGCATCTTAGGCAGGAAAGGGTTCGTTATAGCTTACAGATCACAGCCTATAGTAGAGGGAAGCCAGGTCAAGAGCTCAAGCAGAAACCTGAAGGGAAGAACTGAAGCAGAGGCCAAGGAGAAAGTCCTGGCTTCCCACAACCTCCTCAACCTGCTTGCTTATAACTTCCAGGACCACTACCTGGGGGTGGCACTGCCCCCAAGTAAGCTGGGTCCTCCCACATCAGTCATTAATCAAGAAAATGTCACACAGACTTGCCCACATGACAATCTGATGGAGGTTAATTATCTAATGGAGGTAATTTGAAATTCCCTCTTCCCAAGTGACTCTAGTTTGTGTCCGGTTAACAAAAACTGACCAGCATATCTGGCAGTACTATGTCTGGATATACATAAGGGAAACAAAGTTACTTTCTCAAAGAAATAACTTCAGTGTTCATTGCAGCTTTACTCACAACAGCCAAGAGAGGGAAGTCACCTAAGTGTCCATCCACAGGTAAGTAGATGAAGAAAATGTGATGTGCACTGTACAAAAGTGTCTTAGTCAGGTTTCTATTCCTGCACAAACATCATGACCAAGAAGCAAGTTGGAGAAGAAAGGGTTCATTCAGCTTACACTGTCCACATTGCTACTTCATCACCAAAGGAAGTCAGGACTGGAACTCAAGAAGGTCAGGAAGCAGGAGCTGATGCAGAGGCCATGGAGGGATATTACTTACTGGCTTGCTTCCCCTGGCTTGCTCAGCTTGCTCTCTTATAGAACTCAGGACTCCATCCCAGGGATGGCACCACCCACAATGGGCTGGCTCCTCCCCCCTGGATCGCTAATTGAGAAAATGTCTTACAGCTGGGTCTCATGAAGGCATTTTCACAACTGAAGCTCTTTTTTTTCTGTGATAACTTGTGTCAAGTTGGCACACAAAACTAGCCAGTACAATAAGGAAACACAAGTTGCAGGATTAAAAGGGCAACAGAAAAACACCCTGACCCTGACTTGCTCCCAAGACGAAGACCAGGGCCAAGAATGAGAATCCCACCAATCCCTGAGTTCACCCAATCCTCACCCTGAAAAATCTCACCGCCCCCCACCTTCCACCAAGAAATTCATTACAAACCCAGCTCGCTCTCATCTGAGCACAGGCAGCCACCCTTCTGGGTTTTCCCTTCTCAATAAATCTCTTGTATGAAGTTTGTTGTGCAGTGTGACGCTACAGTATTCCTTGGCTCCAGGTTGCTAGGATACCTCTTGGAGCAGAGCTTTTGCTGGGGAACCCTCCCCACTGCCTGCGCAGAACTTTGGCTAGGGAAAGCTCTCCTGCAGCAGCAACAGCAGCAGCGGCAGCAGCAGCGCAGCGGAGCTGTAACACTTCTGTGGGAGAAGCCTTTCCCTGGGGAGCTGCAACACTTACACACATCACACTGTATTTGCTACATAATGAAGCATCACTCAGCCTTTCAGGAGACAAAACTTCGGCCATCTGAGACGACCTTGTGCCAGAGAACATTATGCCAGGCAAATTAAGCCAGACACAGGAAGACAAATGCTGCCCGATCTCACAGGTAGAATCTTTAAAAATAAAAAATATAAATAAATAAAAAAATCAAACTCCTAGGAACAGAGAGTAGTGGGAGCTACATTACAGACATGGGGAGACATTATGATGTTGGCCAAAGGGTATTAGCTTTCAAAGCTCTAGAGATCTAACAAAGTATGGTAGTGATTGGTGTCGCTTACGGGAAGAGGAGACTTATCAGTATTCTCATAACGAAGGCGAAGTGAAGCTGTGCTAATGAATGTGTCAGCTTAGCTGAGGTCATCATCATACATTTGTTTATGAAAATACTGCATTGCACACCTGAATATATACATCGCCACTTATCAATTGTTGCTCATAATAACTGAAAATTCTAATTAAAAAAAAAAGCCTCCCACTACAGCCAATTTCAAACAGCTATGGTGATGTCCCTGAATGCAAAGCTATTCCCATGTGGGAATCACACCCCCACACACGACTCTCTACATTATTAACATTCTTCACAGGCCTCTTAATGTCGTGTATTAAAGGACTTCCTTGGGTATTGTGGACTGGACGGTTCTACTCGACAAAGGGTCCACATGCTTACTGTAGGCACTGTATAAGCAGTCCAATGTGTTGGTGCCACGGTGGATCTCCAGAACCCAGAAACGTTCCCACAAGTCACTTGAACTGGCCTATACCCTGAGAATAAATACTACCACTCATGCCTGCTCCATTATTATTCTCGCCGCAACCAGAGGGCACTGTTTCCTTTCCTCCCTTGCTTTTCCATGTTTCTCTTGTCCTAGGTAAAGAATTTAGTTGGTGACCATTTGGAAGTCCATTTATTTGTGACAAGGTCTCACCACGTAGTACATGCTGACCTCAAACTCGTGACGCTCCTGCCTTGCCTGCAGAGAGTGGAGAATGTGGACAAGTGCCACCACACTTGGCTATTACAAGTTTAATTGAGATAGAGAAATATTGAAGTAAGAGGCCCGGGACTGGGACAATCTTCATCCCCTTATAAAGTCTCTTCCTCTGGCTCCTAAATCTTTTGGCTCACCTCCACCCCAGCTATTCTAGGGTCTCCCCCTACATTCACAGTCAATGGGGCTTCTCTAGCTCGTACCAGGGCATTTAATACAGATGCTGAGCTTTCTGAATTAATAAGACAATTGGGCACACATAGGAATTTTTTTAAGACCTTCATGAGGCTCAGTTATATGGCTGATTGTCCTCTTCCTAGGGTCAGTTTTTTCTTAGTCACCAATAATTGGAGTTGGTAATGATTGCCTGGTGACTTGCTGCTCAGCAGTTCTGTGACCAACACTAAATTTAGCCTTTTTATGTGAGATTATGCTTTGAAGTGTGACCAAATGAAACTTGGAGCCACAAGAATCAAACAGGTGCAACCCTGAAGTCCAAGCAGGGATGTGAGGGCAAGACTCCTGGGTCCTGTGCCCAGTTCTGCCCCTGTAATCCTTAATCTGCCTTCACAGAAGGGACACTTTAGCATAATTAGTAACCAGGATTAGCAGGGGTGTTCGTGCCAGAGAAGTTATTTGTCTGAAAGGAGAAGCAGCTCTCCTCAGCCCTGAAGGCCTCGTCAGTGGCTGCCCCCTGTGAGTGCCGTGCATGAAGCCCGATCTGACCTCGGGCAGATTGCACAAGCCCTGTGAGATTAATTTTCCTCATCTGTTACCTGAGACCACAAGCTTTTCATGACGGACAGGTGGTCTGGCTCTGTGAGAACAGCCATGGGCTAGAAGCAGACAAGGAATTTAAAACCAGTCTTGTCTCCATTGATGCCATGTGACCTTGACTAAGCAAAGTACTTCACTTGAACCTGTTTCTCTCTCCCTGATTAATACGGATGCTAAAGGAAGAGGAGGAGGAGAAGGAGGAGGAGGGAGAGGAGGAAGAGGAAGAGGAGGAGGAAGAGAAGAAGGAAGAAGAGGAAGGGGGTGATTAGAACATTGCACCATGACCATTGAAGATCTCATGCTCTAAAAATTCCATGCACGATGAGTCAGCAGGTGAAGGTACTTGCTTCCCAACCTGAATGACCATATAATTAGACATCATTTGTCCTCTGATCTCCACTTGCACATCAAAGTATGCACAAGGATGTACACAGAGATAGATAGATAGATAGATAGATAGATAGATAGATACATACATACATACATACATACATAGATACATAGATATATACATAGATACATACATAGATACATAGATACATACACAGATAGATACATAGATACATACATAGATACATAGATACATACATAGATAGATACATAGATACATACATAGATACATAGATACATACATAGATACATAGATACATACATAGATACATAGATACATACATAGATACATAGATAGATAGATAGATAGATAGATAGATAGATAGATAGATAGATAGATAGATACATAGATAGATACATAGATAGATACATAGATAGATACATAGATAGATACATAGATAGATACATAGATACATAGGCAGACAGACAGATAGAAATGATCTCTTTTAAAAACGGTCATATCTGATTTGAGCACAGATATTGCACAGATATGTCTTTGAGAATCCAGGCTCCCAACAATCTCTGGTGGGGATGCCTCTTTTGTAGCTCATGTATAGGTGAGGCTTCTGTTCTGACTCACCCTTAGTCTCAATTACCACCACCAAAAAAAAAAAAAAAATCACTTCTCAAGAAATCTAATATGGGGAAAGTGCTGGGCAAGGAAGTCGCTTTCATGCACCTTGAAGACTTTTGCCTTTCTGCTAGCTCACCTATCCAACCTCCACAGCATAGCTCGTTTTTCTCGTTCGGTTTTGTTTGTGGTTCTGAGGACAGGACCTGTTGCCCGATCATGCTAGACAAATGCTCTGCTCTGACCTCCTTGGGGGAATGGGCAATCCTCTTCATAACAATCTGTCTCTGCCAAGGGCTCTCTCACACTTTGCCTTCTAATCTGAAGCACTGATCAAAAGCCTTCCTCCAACAAATCTTGCTCTCCCAAAGCAAACAATGGTGCACCACGATTCTCCACTGTTGATGGGGTGGCTTACAGGAATGTCTGTTCTCGGTCAGCCATTACTCTCAGCAACTCTGAGAAGTGCAATTTTACAGATAGGGGAAACTGAAGCCCAGAAATGTCACCAGCATTGTACACTGACCAGGCTGTCCCTCTGTTTGATTCTGACGAGCTCTTGGGGGCTGAGAAGCCTCTGCTCCCAGGACACCATTGCCTGCACTCCTGCCCCACAGCAAGACAGAAACCTGATCACCAAGGAATCAGCGTATCCTGCAGACAACTCTCTCTGGATGAGAAGAGCACTGCCGCTTAACAGAGTTGGTGTTAGGAATGATCCCTTATGTTTCTCCCTGCTGTATTTGTAACTCTATATCCAATCCCACCCCCGACTCCCTCCTCCTTCAACCCCACCAGTTCTAAGCATATACACCCCCTGGCTGGGAAGTAGACAAAAAGCAGGGGACAGGATGGGAAGCAGCAGAGAGTAGGTTATAAAAGTCAAACATAGGTCGGCCAACTGGGCTGGGTATGTGGCTCAGTGATAAAATACTTGCCTAGCATGTAGATGCTCACAACCATCTGTAATGGGATCTGATACCTTCTTCCAGTGTGTCTGAAGAAAGTTACAGTGTACTTGTCATATATAAAATAATAAATAAATAAATAAAATTTAAAAAAAGAAAATAATAAACAAACAAAAATGCAATTATAATGAGGGGAAAGAAGAGAGACCGTATCTCAGGAACAGAGACCTGCCAGGCTGTGATGACCGAGGTCTTTAATCCCAGCACTCAGGAGGCAGAGGCAGGTGATCACTGAGTTTTAGGGCAGCCTTGTCTACATAGAGAATAGAGTACACAGAGGAACCTCTTGAGCAGGGGGGGGGAGGGGGAGAAGGAGGAGGAGGGGAGGAGAGGGAGGAGGGGAAGGAGGGGGAGAAGGGGGAGGGGGTAAGACCTAAAGCTACTGACTTTGGGATTCAGCCTTTCTGTTACAGGACTTCCTATCTGTGGAGAGGCCCAGAAAAGTACAGTGGTGCCCACTTTTCCCAGCATAGAGTGGAGCGAGGGGCAGAGGATATGTTGGGGGTCCCAGGGGACCAGTCTCGGATTAGAGATTAGTTGCGGGTCATATACAGAATGAGCATGGACGAAACCCTGACAGTTGCCTTCTCTGTCTAAAATTAGAAAGCCCAAAGCTGGGAAAGGGGGCCTGGGGTCGTGAGACACAGATCAGGAGTGAAGTTCATGTTTGAGGTCAGGTGAACGGAGACACGCTCATTACAACACCTTGCACGCACAGCACATCCAGATGTACCCAGAGCTTCCGCATTTGCCATGCCTTGTGGGCATACGCTGATTAAGTGCCTCATTTGGTGGCCAGGACTACTTTCTGCTCTCCCGAGAACATATGAAATGGTAGCCACCCTAAGTCTCAGTGTTGCCCTCTGTACAATGGGGATACTGACAGAAGTCATCCTATAGGGGTGACATGAGGACTAATTAATACTCACCCATTCATTCAGCAGCACTGAGGGGTGGGGGGAGGGGCTTAGTGAGGGTTCTATTGCTGTGAAGAGACACCATAACCAAGGCAACTCTTACAAAGGAAAACATTTAATTAGGGCTGGTTGACAGCTCCAGATGTTTAGTCTATTTTCCTGATGGTGGGAAGCAAGGCATCATGCAGACAGACATGGTGCTGGAGGGGCTGACAGTTCTACATCTTGATCTGAAGGCAGCCAGGAGGAGACTGTCTTCTGTGCTGGGCAGATCCTGAGCATAGTAGATCTCAAAGTCCACCTACACAGTGACACACTTCTTCAACAAGGCCACACCTCCCAATAGTGCCACTCCCTATGGCCAAGCATTCAAACACATGAATCTACGAGAGCCAAACCTACTCAAACCACCACACACAGAAAATACCCCCTGTTGTATGTTACAGAGCCAAGGTACCCAGCCCTCCAGAAGCACCAAGCTCCAGCTGGTACTGTCTCTACCTCTTTAGCAACCTTTGAGGCACACGTGCGCCTAGCCTGCATTTCACCGTTGAGCGCCAGCAGCACATAAAGGGAAGGATCTGGTCAGGGACTCACTGGTGGCAGGAGCCAAGCCTCAGAACTAACTTCTGACTCCCTGTGAGTGCTTCCTGTGGGTTTCCCTCCCTCTGTGAGCTAGGAGAGACCAGCTGTCCTGGAGGAGGAGAAGCTGGGCCTCAGAGAAGGTGTGACTCTTCCAGGCTCAGTGAGCAGCTTCTTCCCAGGGGTCCACTGGGCGGCTGACAGCAGGACAGCAGGTCAGGAGGCTGTCTTGTCCTCCCGAGTCAAGCCAGTCTCACACTAAGGGTTCCCGTGGTGGGTGTCCTGTCCGTCAGGGTATAGAAGACAGAAACACTACCCTGCTTCTTGGACTGTCCACACAGCTTACTCCTCCAGACCTGGGGCTGGGGCAAAAATGAACAAGAGTAACAGAGCGGTAGGTCTGGATCCCTGCCTCATCCCAGCCTCAGCAGAGCCACAAGTGACCAGGGCTCAAGGCAGCAGGCAGGGCACCACCATTCAAGTCACAGGACACTAGCCAGGCCCTGCCCAGCCAACCATCCAAACACGGAAGGGACAGACCTCAGGTACACTCTGTTCTGCGCAGAGCCTCAACAGGAGAAACCAGTATGGGCATCTTTTCTATCCCAGGCCACAGTGGCCATCATAACAGGACTGTCAACTGCTGCTGTGTGGCTAAGGCTATCTGGATGCAAGTTTTCTTTAAAGCCTGAACTGCCCCCCAGAGTTAATTGAGTCACCCTGGATATAAGGACAATTATCTGCTATCTTCATTCCACATGTGCTCGGTCTCCTGGCTCTTTAGAACATGCTGATCCCGCTAAGGGATCTCCGTTTCCCGAAGGCTGACAGCTAGTCCTTTTCTTTCCAGATTTTTCTCCCACTTCTGCAATATCTGTGCATATGTGCAGGTGGGTTGTTGGGACTCCAGCTCAGTAGCAGAATACATGCTTTGCAATACAAGAGCCTAAGTCCTGCCATTGACACAATGTTACTAGAATAAGCAAGCATTGACACTAGGTATCAACCCTGTCCGTGGAACTGAAGAGTCTGGAACATCTTGGCAAGCTTCTATATGCTGACTGCCTGCCTGTCTAGGTCCTGCAATGAAGCTGCTTCCCCTGATGGCTCCCTGAGCTGCATCCTGCCCCACCCAAAGGTGATTGTGCAAAGGTCTCCCTGCTAAGGCCATGCTCTGTCCTGCTGGAGAGAAGTTCATCCCCAAACTATAAAACTATAAAACTATCCTCCTCCAGTCCCCCCCCCCCCGAACTCCCAAGAATTAAGCAGGTTCTGGCCTGCATTTTGTTCAACTGGTCATGGCCAACTGGTCCCTAACAGACCATGCCTGAAGACCATGTGAGTCAGGATTTCCTAGCTCTTGAGAGCAGAGTAGAAATGGAATCTTCTGCTTTGTAAATGCCTTGTTTCCTGTAAGTTTTACTACAGAATTCAAACAACGAAATATGTACGAAGTAGAAATTAATACTCCCTGATGTTTCTGTCTTAATCTCACTCCCCTGAAGAGTCCAGCCTTAACAGTTGAGAGTGTTACACACATACACGCACAAGCACACGCACGTGCACGCACACACTCCACATAGAATTCTTTCACTCACATGGAAACAAACAGATTGCTCTGCTTCTTGCTTTTCCTAATATAGCAAGGACATCTTGTTTCCTTTTCAAAAAATGTGAAGCTAAGTGTATAGGGTATACCTTAATTAATTATTCTCTTACTACTGCAATTTAAACTATTTCCAGCCACTCACCTCTGCAAACAACACTACAGTAAACAACTCTGGACAAATCCTGGTGTTTGCCCGTGAAGAGTTTCCTGGAATTTTTTGCTCTCCTGTTCTAATTTGTGTTTTGAAAATTAAAAGTGCTGTTGGGTATATTTCTATCGGTTGACCAGTTCTTTGCATTTTTTTTCCTCTGATTTGATTTAGACACGTGTGGCCCAGGCTAGATTCAAAATTCTTCGACCTCAATATCCCTAGTCGAAGGATTTCAGGCCCCCTTACCAGACCCACATTCTTCTTTGAATTTCTTGCTGCCTCCTCTGATGTCTGCCAATTTAGATGTGTGGTGAGACTGAACACTGCCTTCACTTCTAGAAACCTTTATCCACAGCCACCACAGTTCTGACCGCCCATTGGATCAGCTTAGCCCAGAAAAGAAAGAACTCGTATGGAGAGAACTATGTGAGTTCTCCAAGTCATCCAAGTAATGGTGCAACTGACACATCTGGAAAGTTCAAGAAGTATGTCGTAAGGGTCTCAGGAGGGGCCGTGGGGGAGCATCTCAGGGATTGGAGAGCCATCAGTGGCAGCCATTATGGAGGAGCCATGTTGGGGCATGATTTACAGATCCCTTCCGTTGTCCCTCCCCACACCAAGTGGTGAAGGGTGGTCTGTGAGCAGAGCAGCAACACTGCTCCTAACTCTCTGATGTCCTCTGCTTGGCAAAGCGTCTGTAAACTACTGGGAAATGACGCGCCTGATTAGGGAAAGATGCGGATGGTGCTATTGGGATACGGAAGCTCTACGGGACTGCACGCGAGCAAGCATCGCCCTTCCCCTGAGGCAGAGACAACTTGAAACTGATGCTCCATTCCCCTTCGCCTCCCTGCTTCATGAAAGACAACCTCCAGGACAGATAACTCTGCTCTTTAAGTTGTGTCATTATTGTTACATGAATTAAAAAACAAAAACAGAGTCATAAGGAAATGCCCTAGCCTCAGTCTGCAATATTTGAGAGCTTAGCCTGGTTCTTGTCGGTACTGTCTCCTTGGGACATTTTGAAAGTCAGGTCTCGGATTGAACAATAGACTGTTCTCGGCTTGTAGCAGAAATGCGTGGGTGACTTGCTTATCTCTTCCTGTTTTATTGGAGACTCATTGTTGAGGGCTCCATTCCCAGCACCACTTACAGAGGTGGGGGAAAAAACTCTGGGGTGGGGCCTCTCCTTCCTCTGCCTGTTCAGGCCGGAGCTGTGTCCAGATTGGCTGACCTCTTCCATGTTTCAACTGTCCTGTATCTTTGTGGATTTCCAATGTTCATTCTCTCTCTCTCTCTCTCTCTCTCTCTCTCTCTCTCTCTCTCTCTCTCTCTCTCCCCCTCCCTCCCTCCCTCCCTTCCTCCCTCCCTTCCTCCCTCCCTCCTTCTCTCCCTCCCTTCCTCTCCCTTCCTTCCTCCCTCCCTCCTTCTCTCCCTCCCCCTTCTCTCTCTCTCCTTCCTTTTGCTCCTCCTTTCCTCCCCTTTTAGTATAGAGTCTACTTTGTTCCCTGATTGTTCTCTCACACCAACAGCACAGAGGCAGCTTCAAGTCGACCACCTTACTCAAAAGTCCCCAAATGCTTGAACCTTAGCATTGCTGCTGGCTCAGTGTGGGCAAGGTTAGGCTGTGTGTCCTCACGGGTGATCTCCCTTATCTCTTCAGAGCCAATATACAAATTTCACATTAAAGTTTAATGTAGGCTAGGGAGGTGACTCAGTGACAAGAGTGCTTGCCTGGTATGCACAAGCCCTGAGTTCAGTTGAAAGAGGAGGAGGAGAAGGGGAGAGGGGGGTGGAGGATAGGAAAGAAAAGAAAAGAAAGTGAAGTCACAGAGTTTTAGAATACATCTAAGGATACTGGCGAGCTCCATGCTTGATCCATAGGCCAAGCTTGTGTGTTTGGTATAATTCCCTCCCCCATGCCATCAGGGAGCACAGAGGGGTCCCGTGGTGAGTGGGCAGGAAAGCCCACTTCTATGTCCAGAACACGTCCGACACACCACATTGATTACATAATCAATTTATTGTCTTTCATGGGAGCCGTTAATGAGCAAAACTAATTTGTCTTGCTTTTTCTTTTTGTTCTAATACACAAATGTCTCGAGTGGGCAAGAGAGAAGGAATTGGAAGACAGACAGCAAATCATCCTGTGGGCTAAGGTACAGCTGTCCCAGAGGAGGTATACCAGTGGGAATACAGAATGTTGACTTACGGTTGGGACAAAGGACTAAAACCAAGTTACCCCTCCCTCTCCAAAGGAGGGACACACTCCCGTCATTTGAGCATCATTGTCTCTGTTGCCCTTGGAACTGACAGCATACTAAACTAAGCTAGGAAAAGATGGCTGATTCAGAGCCAGAGGAACTAGCCTAAAGATGGGGAGGGACGGCATGATTCCATGAGTGAGCGAGGAATGAGATGCTGGGGGTAGAACAGTCCTGTGCAATCCCTGAGGGCTTTCGGAAGATAGCCTCTAGCTTCATTGGAGAATAGCAGGTCACGGTACCGAAGGAAGTGATTAATTTATCTGCTCTTCAAGAAAAATTTTCAGAGTGTGTGGCCATCTCCTTAATTTCCATGGTACAAATATGACTCCCGTGGTCGTTCTCAGCCTCCAGGGTGACATCAACGGGGAGCACTGGACGCCACCTGCAGCACTGGAGATCTGAGAGGGCCTCAGACAAAGAAGAAACTCAGCAATACAGGAGGGAGAAATAGACATCTTGGAAGAGTCTTTGAGCTATGTTCTTGTCATCCGACCTTTGTACACAGAACTGTGGGCGGCATTTAAGAAATAAAGTAGAAGGGGGACAAAGGTTTCTGTCTGATAATCTTCTCTGTTTCTTAAAAGTTCTTTTGAAATTGGCCAGTTGGACTTCTTCTTTTGATTTGTTTGACAATGCTTTGGGCTAGGACTATATCTCAGTGGTTGATACAGTACCTGCCTTGTGTACAAGATATCGCCATCCCCAGTTTGTATTTCGGTCTTCAGAGAGTTCATTAACCCATGTATTCTTTGATTTGTTGGTGCTTTAGGGCTTTTATTAGTTATTTATGTATTCTAGATATCAATCCTCTGCCAAATGTGTATAATTAGCATTTTCACCCATTCTTTAGGCTTAATTATTTCTTCCGTTGCCCAGAAGTGTTCCAATGTCATGAAATTTTATTTGTCAGCTATTGGTATCATCACTTCTTGAGTGATAGAGTCCTTTCCAGAAAGTCCTTGTCTAGCCTAGATCTATCTTGAATTGTTCTTCCTGGTTTCTCTTCTAATGATTTCACAACTTCAGGTCTTACATTAAGAGCTTTAATCCATTTGGAACTGACTCTCGTGCACAGCAAGGAAATGCAAATTAAAACTGTTAATACAATGAGATTCTATCTTAATCCAATTAGAAACATTTAGGAAAAACATACCAATAAAAGCTGATAAAGATCTAGAGAAGAGGGGACCTTTATATAACCAGTATAGAAATCAGTATGGTGGTCCCCCAAAACCTAACCATGCATCTATCATATGAGCCAGCTGTCTCACTCCTGGGTATCTGTTTACCAGAGGTGCTCTAAGTCAGCGTACGCGAGGCATTCACACATCAATGTTAATTGCATCCTAGTCACAACAGCTATGTTAGGAAACCAACCTAGGTGTGCATTATTGGGGGATGGATAAGGAAAACGGGAAGGGCCTGAGATGATGGTTTCTGCGGGTACAGCGCTAGCTATGTGAGGGTGAGGATCAGAGTTCCAGTTCTCAGTGCCCATGTAAATGCTGGTGGGCGTGGTGGTCTACCTGTAATACGGGCATCAGAAGGCAAGGATGAGGGCTCCCCGGAGCGAGCTGGAAAGCTAGACGTTTTGAATTGCTGAGTTCTGAGTTCACGTGAGGGACTCTGCTTCTGTGAATATGGCGAAGAGTGATCAGTGCCTTGGGAATATACATGCTTTTGCACCACACATACACAACACACACACACACACACGCCATTCACACACACACATATATACACACACACTCTCACATACACACTTATACATGCACATGCCACATATTCCACCATACACACACACACCACACACACACAGACACATGCCACATATCACACCACACTCACACACATGCCACATATCACACCACATACACCACACACACATCACACTCACACATCCACATGCCACATATCACACCACACACACAAACACCACACACATACACACACACACACATACACGTGCCACATACCACACCACATACCACACACATATATTGCACATACATGCAAAAGGAGGATGTGGGTTAAACACTGTGGACTTTTCTTTAGCCACAAAGAGTAGTGAAATCGTGTCATTTTCAGGAAAACAGACCAAAGCAGAGATCACCATATTAAATGAATTAAGTCAGACTCAGACAAAAAAAATAATCTTGCTGTTTTTCCCTGATTTGTGGATTCTGGATTTTCACGGATGTGTAAAATTGTGTACGTGTTTCAAATGGCACAAAGGTTGAAGTGCAAAGTGTCTGAGGAATGAAAGGGACTAACCAGGGATAGGTGTGGGTGGGAAGAGTTGGGAAGTGGGCAGATAGCGTAGACAAGGTTACATTACATACAGGGATGAAAAACATTCTTATGTAATCCAGTACTATCTACAGTGGACAGATGCCAGCTTTAAAACAAAAATGTTCTTTTTAAAGAGAATGGGCCCATCTCTTCTATGGCCTTGCCTGCCCCTTATTCCAAATCTGAGCCAGTGTGACTGACAGACCTCCACCACTGTCAGAAACCTAACTTCCAGTCTACCCTTCCTATTGGCTACTCATCAACCTCTGATGTCAGTGTAGGACTTTTTCAGTAGGAATCTTTAATCGTGTCTCTCTTCTGCTTGACATTGTTCCTCCCATCCCTTTCTACGTCCTCACTCAGTGTCTATCTTTCTTACCAAATGCTAAACTCCCTGAGGGTATGGGCCTTGTCCGTCTTGTTCATTGTGGTATCTACTGCCTGGGATGGTGCTTAGCACACATGAGCACTCGAAAAATATTTGTTAGGTGACTCTCAAAATGCTACTTAACAGTGTATTCATCAAACATTTCTAAGCTCCTTGACATGCTAAGAACTGGATGGGCCCTGGATATTTAGAAATCAAGAGTTACTGTTGATGCTGCCCAATGTCTGTTTCTCCTTGTGAGCAAAGACTTGAGCCACAGAACGAAGACTCTCACCATTCCCCTGGAAGGGTAGCCAGGTACCAATGGAAGCAATACGAAAACCATGGATTCCAGCTATAAATTATACAAACACATGGCATTAAAAATTATTTTAGCACATCAAATATTAAGTCATTTGTACGTTCTGCAATTACTTTATCTGTCATCAGCACACTCGAGCTGTTTGAAGCGGTGACAGATGGGAAGAAGACGGTGCCAATTTTTCCTGCAGGTGTGCATCTGGGCTACAGGGGAGGGTTCCGTACGTGCAGCTAGGGAGGGGAAGGGAAGGGTGACTGAGGTTATGAAACTGGAGCCTGCTGTGAGAGGCTTGGCAGAAAAATAGAAATTACCAATTTGCATCCTGGAGAGCTTCGGGGCACCGCGCTCCCTGGGAACTGGGCATGGGGATTAACGAGGCTGCTTGGAGTAGTGAACTTGCTTGTTGCCTGCTCTACAAACGGAGGTGGAGGGGGGGTCAAGATCCAAGACTGAGACAGGACATCTCAGGACAGAGAAAAGGTCCAGGGTAATCTGGCCCCTCCTGCTTTGTTCTGCACCCTTAACTATTCTTAGGGAGACAAGAGGAAATCGGGCAAAAATAATTCCGGGAGAAGGAGATAGAAGTTCACCCTAAGGAGAGCACCTCAGAAGCCATCCCCGGGAAGGGGTGGGTTGCTGAGAGGATCTGAAGGGGTCTGGCCCCAAATATTTGAACTAAGGAAGATGATTATTTTAGAACACAAAGATTACAGAATTTAAGACCCACTCAGGCTGAGTGGTACCTTCAAACCCAGCCTGAGGCAGAAGAACATCTCCGGTTGAGGCTGTTTACTTCTCCGGATTTTGGCAGATTCTACCCAGGTCCGTTTGTCCTCATCTCCTCCCCCCAGATTCCCAGAACTTGAGGCTCTGCTCCAGGGCCAACATCCTTGGCTGCTTCTGGTGAGTAGCAACCTCTGCCGCCCACTCTGGAGGGCTCAGCCCATCTCTGCTGAGCTCACCAATTCTGCCCTCAGCGCCTCCACCTGAAACCGCCCTTTTCCACCTGCGATTCACCCAAGTTGATGTTGAGCCACAAGCCCTTAACACTCCTCAAATCATCTCTGGCATCACAGCTCGCCCCCTCCTTCCCGCCACAGTCTCTCTCAAACTCCGGAGGATTTGAGACCAAACAGGTAGATTGAATCCCACTCCTCTGTCACCATACCCCGCTCTAAACCCACACACATGTAGTTGGAATTTGAACATGTATGAAAGCAAATCGTTCTGTGGGTTTCCTTCCTCGAATCCCTAACCCACTAGGCACAAGATGGCGCTAGGTTTTTCCCATCTTCTTGAGCAGGGAGTAGGAGAATAACTTTCAGAGCGCGGCATGAAGAAACGGAGGTCACTATGAGACATAAATTCCAGCCTGTGGAGTTGCACAGTCTGGGCTTAAAGAGGTTCTGAGGGGTTGGGGATTTAGCTCAGTGGTAGAGTGCTTGCCTAGGAAGCACAAGGCCCTGGGTTCGGTACCCAACTCCGAAAAAAAAAAAAAAAAAAAAAAAACCAAAAAAAAAAAAAAAAAAAAAAAAGAGGTTCTGAAGGCAACTTTCTGTTTGGCAATGGTAGAGATTTTCCAGTTATGGAAAAATTTGTCAGGACATTGCTTAGAGAAGCATAGGTGGGGGCGGTATCTTCCCCACTTCTGGGGACCTTCTAAGATATGGCAGGGGGCTACCTTACAAAAAGACAATTGACAAATGGTGAACGTACAGACTGACTCGTAGCAAATTAAAGTCAGGGGTTGGCCAAGAACTCTACATCAAAAGTCTGAGCAGGCTGACAACTCGCGAAGCAGGAAGATTGCAAGGTTGGGAGACTGAATAAGCGTGTGTGAGCCCAATTGCTTCGAGTTGGCTTAATATCAAGATTTGATTTGTTCTGAAATTTCAATAGCATTAGGGGGAAAAGGAAAGAGTCTTATGTTTAATCTCAAAAGGGGGTGGCTTTTGAAAATTGTGCAACTTTGTTCTTAGATAACATACGTCTTTATTGAAGCAAAGACTGCATTGAGCTAAACGCTTTATTCATCCCGGTAAGCAGTAGTCATTCTTTTCCCTTTGTGGGAAAAGCTCTCTGAGAGACCTGGATTAGGAAGATAAATCAGCCTCGTC